>NC_069509.1:482361-782361 GCF_027579735.1 Bombina bombina
AGGCCCAAATGTTTACAATAACATTGGTGATATAACTGCAAACTGCTTATTACTCCTTGAGGGTAGGGTCACACATTATAGTTACAATAAAACACACTGATGTAAGTTAGGTTGTGTCTGGTTCCCATTCCCATTTGAATAGAGAGCACTGATCTCACTTACCTAAATCATCCATGCTTCTTAAGGTTATCGCTGGGTGAAAATGTGCTAGCTTGGGAGAGAAAGAGGATATAGCAGAGAGTGGTGGATTTTAGAGAGAGTCTACACTAAACAGAGAGCACTGGGTGGAAAAAATTACCCAGAAGGCCAACAGCCTTCACCTAGGAATAGAGCAATGGGCTGGAAAAACCATCAACTTGGAGAGTGCACTGAACTGTATGGGAGTGCTGAGCTTGGAGTTTGCAGAGAGTCCACTATGCTGTGAGAGTACACTGGGCTGTGAGAGTCAACTAAGGAAGTAAGCCAAGGCAGAAAGAGTGCAGATTGTGGTTAGTATGAGAGAGCAGGCCTGTGATAAAAATTAGAGAGCAGATCTATAAAGAGAGGACAGGTTTGTGATCAGGATGAGAGTGCAGGTCTATGATGAAGATGAGAGCTTAGGTCTACAAATTGAGTATACATTTGTGACTAGGATAAGAGCATAGGTCTATAAAGAGAGTGCAGATCTGTGATGAGAGCACAGGTCTATTATGAGTGCACAGGTCTGATGACAATGAGTGCACAGGTCTGGGATGAGAGTGCAGGTCTATGATGAGCGTGAAGGTCTGTAATGTGGATGAGAGCACAGTTCTGTAATGAGGATAAGAGCACAAGCCAATAATGAGAGTGAAGGTCTATGGTGAGGATGAGAGCGCAGATCTGTAATGAGGATGAGAGCACAAGTCAATGATGAGAGTGAAGGTCTATGGTGAGGATGAGAGCACAGATCTGTAATGAGGATGAGAGCACAAGTTAATGATAAGAGTGAAGGTCTATGGTGAGGATGAGAGCGCAGATCTGTTATGAGGATGAGAGTGCAGGTCTATGGTGAGGATGAGAGCGCAGATCTGTAATGAGGATGAGAGTGCAGGTCTATGGTGAGGATGAGAGCGCAGATCTGTTATGAGGATGAGAGTGCAGGTCTATGGTGAGGATGAGAGCGCAGATCTGTAATGAGGATGAGAGTGCAGGTCTATGGTGAGGATGAGAGCACAGATCTGTAATGAGGATGAGAGTGAAGGTCTATGGTGAGGATGAGAGCACAGATCTGTAATGAGGATGAGAGTGCAGGTCTATGGTGAGGATGAGAGCGCAGATCTGTAATGAGGATGAAAGTTCGGTGCTGGGATGTGGACAAGAGCTTGAAGCAGGGAGAGGGTGGGAGGGATCTCACACAGCTGTATTTTTTTCCCTTTTATGGGAAACAGAAGTCTGTTAAAATGTGAAGATATAAACAGAGGGGGGGATAATGTGAGAGGAAATGGGGAGATATGGGAGAATGAGACTGCAAATAAGAGCGGAAAACACAGAGTGAAGGGAGAGAGACAGAGGGAAGAGAGGGAGAGAGAGACAGGGAAGAGAAATAGACAGAGTGAAGGGAGGGAGAGGCAGAAGGAAGTGAGAGAGAGACAGAGGGAAGGGAGAGAGACAGGAAGAAGGGAGAGAGAGACAGAGGGAAGAGAGAGAGAGACAGGAGGGAAGGGAGAGAGAGACAGGAGGGAAGGGAGAGAGAGACAGGAGGGAAGGGAGAGAGAGACAGGAGGGAAGGGAGAGAGACAGGAGGGAAGGGAGAGAGACAGGCAGAAGGAAGGGAGGGAGAGAGAGACAGGGAAGAGAAATAGACAGAGTGAAGGGAGGGAGAGGCAGAAGGAAGTGAGAGAGAGACAGAGGGAAGGGAGAGAGACAGGAAGAAGGGAGAGAGAGACAGGGAAGAGAAATAGACAGAGTGAAGTGAGGGAGAGACAGAGGGAAGGGAGAGAGACAGGAAGAAGGGAGAGAGAGACAGAGGGAAGAGAGAGAGAGACAGAGGGAAGGGAGAGAGACAGGAGGGAAGGGAGAGAGAGACAGAGGGAAGGGAGAGAGAGACAGAGGGAAGGGAGAGAGAGACAGAGGGAAGGGAGAGAGAGACAGAGGGAAGGGAGAGAGACAGAGGGAAGGGAGAGAGACAGGGGGAAGGGAGAGAGACAGGGGGAAGGGAGAGAGACAGGGGGAAGGGAGAGAGACAGGGGGAAGGGAGAGAGACAGGGGGAAGGGAGAGAGACAGGGGGAAGGGAGAGAGACAGGGGGAAGGGAGAGAGACAGGGGGAAGGGAGAGAGACAGGGGGAAGGGAGAGAGACAGGAAGAAGGGAGAGAGAGACAGGGAAGAGAAATAGACAGAGTGAACGGAGGGAGAGGCAGAAGGAAGTGAGGGAGAGACAGAGGGAAGAGAGAGAGAGAGACAGAGGGAAGGGAGAGAGACAGGAAGAAGGGAGAGAGACAGGAAGAAGGGAGAGAGAGACAGAGGGAAGGGAGAGAGACAGGAAGAAGGGAGAGAGAGACAGTGGGAAGGGAGAGAGAGAGAGAGAGAGAGAGAGAGAGACATGGAATGGAAAGAGACAGAGGGAAGGGAGAGAGACAGGAGGAGAAAGAGACAGGCAGAAGGGAGATAGAGAGAGAGACAGAGAAGGGAAAGAGACAGAGTGAAGGGAGGGAGACAGAGGAGGAGAAAGAGACAGAGACAGGCAGAAAGGAGATAGAGAGAGATACAGAGAAGGGAAAGAGACAGAGGGAAGGGAGAGAGAGACAGAAGGAAGTGAGGGAGAGGCAGAGGGAAGGAAGAGAGAGAGACAGGGAAAGAAGGGAGACAGAAGGGGAGAGAGACAGAGGGAAGAGAGAGAGAGACAGGCAGAAGGAAGAGAGAGAGACAGGGAAGGAAAAGAGACAGAGGGGGAATAGTTGGCTTCATAAATGTTGAAGCTTCCCAATACTGCTCTTGTTTATTTTACGATTTGATCAGAAATGTCCCCACAGCCGTATATGAAGAAATAATAACCTTAGAGAAACAATAACCTTCCCCTCTCCTTTTTTTTTCCCTCTCCCCATTACTCTCTTACGAAACCCCCTTTTTCTACTCATCTTCCCCCCTTATCTTCCCGATTCTTTCTTCCCTAACCTCTCCTCTAACTAACAGTGCACCTTTTTTCCTCTTCCTTTGGATCTGAAGACAGACCATACAATGGATTGGTTAAGTTACAATAATAATGCAATTTGAAATGTAATATATATCTTTGGTTAAAGGGACATTAAACCTACATTTTTTCTTTCATGATTCAGATAGAGAATACCATTTTAAACAACTTTATAATTTACTTCTATTATCTAATTTGCTTCATTCTCTTGATATTCTTTCCTGAAAAGCATATCTAGATAGGCTCAGTAGCTTCTGATTGGTGGCTGCACATAGATGCCTCATGTGATTGGCTCACCCGTGTGCATTGCTATTTCTTTAACAAAGGATATCTAAAGATTGCAGCAAATTAGATAGAAATAAATTGGAATGTAGTTTAAAATTGTATTCTCTATCTGAATCATTAAAGAAAATGTTTGGGTTTAATGGCCCTTTAACATCACCAAAATTCAAGATGGAAATTGTTCCAATTGGATATATTTCTGAATTTCAAGGATAATGTGACATACCTATAATACTGGTTGACAGTATAGATACAGTACAAAATAATACTGACTTGATATTGTATACATGTATTGTGTTTGCTTATACTGACTGAGCTTATGACCTTATTCATGTTTCATGATTATTTGAATATTTATGTTAAAACAAAACTTCTCACTAAAAATTATTTGAAAAAAAAAAAACAGAGGGAAGGGAGGGAGACAGAGGGGAGAGAGAGAGAGACAGAGGGAAGGGAGAGAGACAGGCAGAAGGAAGAGAGAGACAGGGAAGGAAAAGAGACTAAGGGAAGGGAGGGAGACAGAGGGGAGAGAGAGAGACAGGGGGAAGAGAGAGACAGGCAGAAGGAAGAGAGAGAGAGAGACAGGGAAGGAAAAGAGACAGAGGGAAGGGAGGGAGACAGAGGGGAGTGAGAGAGACAGAGGGAAGGGAGAGAGACAGGCAGAAGGAAGAGAGAGAGACAGGGAAGGAAAAGAGACTAAGGGAAGGGAGGGAGACAGAGGGGAGAGAGAGAGAGACAGAGGGAAGGGAGAGAGACAGGCAGAAGGAAGAGAGAGACAGGGAAGGAAAAGAGACTAAGGGAAGGGAGGGAGACAGAGGGGAGAGAGAGAGACAGGGGGAAGAGAGAGACAGGCAGAAGGAAGAGAGAGAGAGAGACAGGGAAGGAAAAGAGACAGAGGGAAGGGAGGGAGACAGAGGGGAGTGAGAGAGACAGAGGGAAGGGAGAGAGACAGGCAGAAGGAAGAGAGAGAGACAGGGAAGGAAAAGAGACTAAGGGAAGGGAGGGAGACAGAGGGGAGAGAGAGACATAATGAAGGGAGGGAGAGGCAGAAGGAAGTGAGGAGGAGACAGAGGGAAGGGAGAGAGACAGAGGAAAGGAAGAGAGACAGGCAGAAGGAAGATAAAGAGACAGGGATGGGAGGGAGACAGAGAGAGGGAAGGGAGAGAGAGAGAGAGAGAGAGAGAGAGACAGACAGAGGAAAGGGAGAGAGACAGGCAGAAGGAAGAGAGAGACGGGGAAGGAAAAGAGACAGAGGGAAGGGAGGGAGACAGAGGGAAGAGAGAGACAGCAAGAAGTGAGAGAGACAGAGGGGAGGGAGAGAGACAGGGAAGGAAAAGAGACAGAGGGAAGGGAGGAAGACAGGCAGAAGGAATAGAGACAGAGAGGACAGAGAGAAGAAAGAGAGACAGAAGGAAGTGATGGAGA
Source organism: Bombina bombina (assembly GCF_027579735.1). Taxonomy (NCBI): domain Eukaryota; kingdom Metazoa; phylum Chordata; class Amphibia; order Anura; family Bombinatoridae; genus Bombina; species Bombina bombina. The sequence goes on from NC_069509.1 coordinate 487,216, forward strand.
GACAGAGGGTAGGGAGAGAGAGAGGGAGATAAGAAAGGAAGAGAGACAGGCAGAAGGAAGTGAAAGAGACAGGGATGGGAGGTAGACAGAGGGGAGATATAGAGAGAGAGGGAAGGGAGAGAGAGACAGACAGAGAAAAGGAAGAGAGACAGGCAAAAGGAAGAGAGAGAGACAGGGAAGGAAAAGAGACAGAATGAAGGGAGGGAGAGGCAGAAGGAAGTGAGAGAGAGAGAGAGAGACAGAGGAAAGGAAGAGAGACAGGCAGAAGGAAGAGAAATAGACAGGGATGGGAGGGAGACAGAGGGGAGAGAGAGAGACAGAGGAAAGGAAGAGAGACAGGCAGAAGGAAAAGAGACAGAGGGAAGGGAGGGAGACAGAGGGGAGAGAGGGAGACAGAGGGGAGGGAGAGAGAGACAGAGGGGAGGGAGAGAGACAAGGAAGGAAAAGAGACAGAGGGAAGGGAGGGAGACGGAGAGAGAGAGACAGAGGGAAGGAAGAGAGACAGGGAAGGAAAAGAGACAGAGGGGAGAGAGAGAGGGGGAAGGGAGAGAGAGAGACAGAGGAAAGGAAGAGAGACAGGCAAAAGGAAGAGAGAGAGACAGGGAAGGAAAAGAGACAGAGGGAAGGGAGGAAGACAGGCAGAAGGAAGAGAGACAGAGGGAAGGGAGGGAGACAGAGGGGAGTGAGAGAAACAGAGGGGAGTGAGAGAGACAGGGAAGGAAAGAGACAGAGGGAAGGGAGGGAGACATAGGGGAGAGAGAGACAGGGAGAAGAGAGAGACAGGCAGAAGGAAGAGAGAGAGAGACAGGGAAGGAAAAGAGACAGAGGGAAGGGAGGAAGACAGGCAGAAGGAAGAGAGACAGAGGGAAGGGAGGGAGACAGAGGGGAGTGAGAGAGACAGAGGGGAGGGAGAGAGACAGGGAAGGAAAGAGACAGAGGGAAGGGAGGAAGACAGGCAGAAGGAAGAGAGACAGGGAAGGAATAGAGACAGAGAGGAGAGAGAGACAGAGGGAAGGAAGAGAGACAGGGAAGGAAAAGAGACAGAGGGAGAGAGACAGGGAAGGAAAAGAGACAGAGGGCAGGGAGGGAGACGGAGAGGAGAGACAGGGAAGGAAAATAGACAGAGGGAAGGGAGAGAGAGACAGGAAAGTGACAGAGGGGAGAGAGAGAGACACACACAGAGGGGAGGGAGAGACAGGGAAGGAAAAGAGACAGAGGTTAGGAAGGGAGAGGCAGAAGGAAGAGAGAAAGACAGGGGGAAGGGAGAGATTCAGAGGGAAGAGAGGGAGACAGGCAGAAGGAAGAGAGAGAGAAAGGGAAGGAAGAGAGATAGAGGGAAGAAAGGAATACAGAGGGAAGAGAGAGAAAAAGAGGGAAGGCAGAAAGAGCAAGAGTGAGATAGAGGGAACTAAGAGGGAGAGAGACAGAGGGAAGGGAGAGAGACAGGGAAGGAAAAGAGACAGAGGGAAGGGAGGGAGACAGGGGAGAGAGAGAGAGAGACAGGCAGAAGGAAGAGAGACAGGCAGAAGGAAGAGAGACAGGCAGAAGGAAGAGAGACAGGCAGAAGGAAGAGAGACAGGCAGAAGGAAGAGAGAGAGACAGGGAAGGAAAAGAGACAGAGGGGAGAGAGAGAGACAGAGGGAAGGGATAGAGACAGAGGGGAGAGAGAGACAGGCAGAAGGGAGAGAGAGATACAGGGAAGGAAAAGAGACAAAGGCAAGGGTGGGAGACAGAGGGGAGAGAGAGACAGAGGGGAGAGAGAGAGACAGAGGGAAGAGAGAGAGACAGGGAAGGAAAAGAGACAGAGGGAAGGGAGGATGACAGAGGGGAGAGAGAGACAGAGGGAAGGAAGAGAGATGGGGAAGGAAAAGAGACAGAGGGGAAAGAGAGAGAGACAGGGAAGAGAAAGAGACAGAGGGAAGGGAGGGAGACATAGGGGAGAGAGAGAGACAGGGAGAAGAGAGAGACAGGCAGAAGGAAGAGAGAGAGACAGGGAAGGAAAAGAGACAGAGGGAAGGGAGGATGACAGAGGGGAGAGACAGAGGGAAGGAAGAGAGATGGGGAAGGAAAAGAGACAGAGGGGAGAGAGAGAGAAAGAGAGAGAGACAGGGAAGAGAAAGAGAGACAGAGTGAAGGGAGGGAGGGAGAGGCAGAAGGAAGTGAGGGAGATAGAGAGGGAAGTGAGAGACAGAGGGAAGGGAGAGAGACAGGTATGTTATGAGCTGCTTATTCTATTTTCATTATTTTATATGTTTAACCAAACTTTTCCTTTTCTTTTACTGAACTCTTCTCTGAAACTGCAGATATATTAGTTCTGTATTTTCCAGCAATTCACTCCTGACCTAATAAGTGATGTATCTTTAACAACTTGCTTTTAGCCTAAAAAGTATATATCAGTACATCTTAAAGTTATGGCTTCTCCCATACATTGTTTTTTTAAATATCTGAAACTCAAGGTAAAATCCAAGGCTTCTCTGTACAGTATCAACTTCTCAATCCAATTAGCCAGCTAGCCTCTGGTCACATTCCAAGAAAACATATCTCATAAATTTTAACATAAAGGACCTGTTTTTTTTCTTCCTTTCCTAGTAACCACTAATCACGTGAGATTTATTGGCCAATCATTATCAGCCAATTAGCTCTCTGCTTTGTAAGTTACTGTAATAGTATAAAAATGCATGTATATGAAAATGTGTTAGTCTTGCGTTGCTGTTTTTTGTTCTGGGACACTGTTGCAACAGTGTAATAAAGATTACCTCTCCTGAGGTGAGCCCTTGTTTGATAAATATCTGGTCTGGACCTCTTTATTACTGCACCTGAGACGAGCTCACTCACGACAGTAACTTGGCGACTCTGGTGGGACATGCTTCAGGTCGACCTTTCCGTGCCTCCCTGGCTGGGAACCAACATCTGTGCGCACCCATCTGATTCAGGTCTATAGCTTACCTGTGGGAGGTTTTGTCTTGTTGGCCAGGGAGTCCCGGGGGCGATAAGGGAGTACGTCCTGAGGAACAGACCACAAACAACGGATACAATCTACCCCTTGGACCAGTCTGTGAGTGTCTTCTTGTCTTTTGTGTTCATGTATGTGTAATATATGTTGTGGGTCTTTTACCCTGTTTTTGTTTTATATACTGGATCACTAATAAATTCAGTGGGACATCTGTCTGGCAGTTAAACACCATTAGGGTGCCAGCCCACTATAAAATAAAGTTTCAGGTGGTAGGGATTTTACAGAGGCAGAAATAGTGATCCAAGACATATTGTGACTTGAGACCATAGTGCTAATCTCTCCCGCTAGGCAGGGACGTTGAGGAAGTGTCCGTCCGGTAACTGCAGGGACTTGATTGACTATAGTGCTAATCTCTCCCGCTAAGCAGGGACGTTGAGGAAGTGTCCGTCCGGTAACTGCAGGGACTTGATTGACTATAGTGCTAATCTCTCCCGCTAAGCAGGGACGTTGAGGAAGTGTCCGTCCGGTAACTGCAGGGACTTGATTGACTATAGTGCTAATCTCTCCTGCTAGGCAGGGACGTTGAGGTAGTGTCCGTCCGGTAACTGCAGGGACTTGATTGACTATAGTGCTAATCTCTCCCGCTAAGCAGGGACGTTGAGGTAGTGTCCGTCCGGTAACTGCAGGGACTTGATTGACTATAGTGCTAATCTCTCCCGCTAGGCAGGGACGTTGAGGAAGTGTCCGTCCGGTAACTGCAGGGACTTGATTGACTATAGTGCTAATCTCTCCCGCTAGGCAGGGACGTTGAGGTAGTGTCCGTCCGGTAACTGCAGGGACTTAATTGACTATAGTGCTAATCTCTCCCGCTAGGCAGGGACGTTGAGGAAGTGTCCGTCCGGTAACTGCAGGGACTTGATTGACTATAGTGCTAATCTCTCCCGCTAGGCAGGGACGTTGAGGAAGTGTCCGTCCGGTAACTGCAGGGACTTGATTGACTATAGTGCTAATCTCTCCCGCTAAGCAGGGACGTTGAGGAAGTGTCCGTCCGGTAACTGCAGGGACTTGATTGACTATAGTGCTAATCTCTCCCGCTAAGCAGGGACGTTGAGGAAGTGTCCGTCCGGTAACTGCAGGGACTTGATTGACTATAGTGCTAATCTCTCCCGCTAAGCAGGGACGTTGAGGTAGTGTCCGTCCGGTAACTGCAGGGACTTGATTGACTATAGTGCTAATCTCTCCCGCTAAGCAGGGACGTTGAGGTAGTGTCTGTCCGGTAACTGCAGGGACTTGATTGACTATAGTGCTAATCTCTCCCGCTAGGCAGGGACGTTGAGGTAGTGTCCGTCCGGTAACTGCAGGGACTTGATTGACTATAGTGCTAATCTCTCCCGCTAGGCAGGGACGTTGAGGAAGTGTCCGTCCGGTAACTGCAGGGACTTGATTGACTATAGTGCTAATCTCTCCCGCTAAGCAGGGACGTTGAGGAAGTGTCCGTCCGGTAACTGCAGGGACTTGATTGACTATAGTGCTAATCTCTCCCGCTAAGCAGGGACGTTGAGGAAGTGTCCGTCCGGTAACTGCAGGGACTTGATTGACTATAGTGCTAATCTCTCCCGCTAGGCAGGGACGTTGAGGAAGTGTCCGTCCGGTAACTGCAGGGACTTGATTGACTATAGTGCTAATCTCTCCCGCTAAGCAGGGACGTTGAGGAAGTGTCCGTCCGGTAACTGCAGGGACTTGATTGACTATAGTGCTAATCTCTCCCGCTAGGCAGGGACGTTGAGGAAGTGTCCGTCCGGTAACTGCAGGGACTTGATTGACTATAGTGCTAATCTCTCCCGCTAGGCAGGGGCGTTGAGGAAGTGTCCGTCCGGTAACTGCAGGGACTTGATTGACTATAGTGCTAATCTCTCCCGCTAGGCAGGGACGTTGAGGAAGTGTCCGTCCGGTAACTGCAGGGACTTGATTGACTATAGTGCTAATCTCTCCCGCTAGGCAGGGACGTTGAGGAAGTGTCCGTCCGGTAACTGCAGGGACTTGATTGACTATAGTGCTAATCTCTCCCGCTAGGCAGGGACGTTGAGGAAGTGTCCGTCCGGTAACTGCAGGGACTTGATTGACTATAGTGCTAATCTCTCCCGCTAGGCAGGGACGTTGAGGAAGTGTCCGTCCGGTAACTGCAGGGACTTGATTGACTATAGTGCTAATCTCTCCCGCTAAGCAGGGACGTTGAGGAAGTGTCCGTCCAGTAACTGCAGGGACTTGATTGACTATAGTGCTAATCTCTCCCGCTAAGCAGGGACGTTGAGGAAGTGTCTGTCCGGTAACTGCAGGGACTTGATTGACTATAGTGCTAATCTCTCCCGCTAGGCAGGGACGTTGAGGAAGTGTCCGTCCGGTAACTGCAGGGACTTGATTGACTATAGTGCTAATCTCTCCCGCTAGGCAGGGACGTTGAGGTAGTGTCCGTCCGGTAACTGCAGGGACTTGATTGACTATAGTGCTAATCTCTCCCGCTAGGCAGGGACGTTGAGGAAGTGTCCGTCCGGTAACTGCAGGGACTTGATTGACTATAGTGCTAATCTCTCCCGCTAAGCAGGGACGTTGAGGAAGTGTCCGTCCGGTAACTGCAGGGACTTGATTGACTATAGTGCTAATCTCTCCCGCTAAGCAGGGACGTTGAGGAAGTGTCTGTCCGGTAACTGCAGGGACTTGATTGACTATAGTGCTAATCTCTCCCGCTAAGCAGGGACGTTGAGGTAGTGTCCGTCCGGTAACTGCAGGGACTTGATTGACTATAGTGCTAATCTCTCCCGCTAAGCAGGGACGTTGAGGAAGTGTCCGTCCGGTAACTGCAGGGACTTGAGACTATAGTGCTAATCTCTCCCGCTAAGCAGGGACGTTGAGGAAGTGTCCGTCCGGTAACTGCAGGGACTTGATTGACTATAGTGCTAATCTCTCCCGCTAAGCAGGGACGTTGAGGAAGTGTCTGTCCGGTAACTGCAGGGACTTGATTGACTATAGTGCTAATCTCTCCCGCTAAGCAGGGACGTTGAGGTAGTGTCCGTCCGGTAACTGCAGGGACTTGATTGACTATAGTGCTAATCTCTCCCGCTAAGCAGGGACGTTGAGGAAGTGTCCGTCCGGTAACTGCAGGGACTTGAGACTATAGTGCTAATCTCTCCCGCTAAGCAGGGACGTTGAGGAAGTGTCCGTCCGGTAACTGCAGGGACTTGATTGACTATAGTGCTAATCTCTCCCGCTAGGCAGGGACGTTGAGGAAGTGTCTGTCCGGTAACTGCAGGGACTTGATTGACTATAGTGCTAATCTCTCCCGCTAGGCAGGGACGTTGAGGAAGTGTCTGTCCGGTAACTGCAGGGACTTGATTGACTATAGTGCTAATCTCTCCCGCTAGGCAGGGACGTTGAGGAAGTGTCTGTCCGGTAACTGCAGGGACTTGATTAGGGATTAAAGTGAGGTGTGGATTTTGAGGAGTTAAAGTGCCCCTGTTTTTGGTTTAATTTTTGTAGACTGGGCACTTTGTCATCAAAATTTACATTCACTTTAAGGAACAGGGATATAATAATGGGATCCCGGTTGTCTAAAGTAGACAAAGACTCTCCCCTTGTTAGCGTATATGCAAATTAGGGAAAACTCAGTACTGCTTGGTTATAAAAAAAAATAGAATTTATACTTTGTGCACAGAGCTCTGAGTTTCCTATACTCTCAGCCTTGATCCTGAATTAAGGTGGCCGAGATTTGGGTCCTTTGAGCTCCCTAAATTAATTGCCCTCCGCAATCTTCTGGTTGATATATGCCCTGACCAGATGGACTACTATTATCTGTTTGAGAATAGTAGGGTTGCGGACGTCAAAACCCAAATGAAAATGTGTTTTCTGTATTACTAAAGGTTTCATGTATGTTAACATTGCTTTAGAATAAATGCTGGGAGTGAAATATTTGAGGTATGCGAGTTGATATGAATTTTGTGTACAATCGCTGCAAAAGAAAGCTGGCCTTGATGTTTGATGCAGGCTGGAGCTGTGTGTGTGTATCAGGGATTCTTAGCTAAGAAATTTGACGCTAGTATGTTGTATTTGCAAGAAAAGATAAAAAAAAAAAAACTTGTCTTGTTTGCCATTGGAGTTCTGCTTCTTTGCTGTATTATGGACTGTGTGTCATTAGATGTATGTATTTGGGTCTGTTTCTTTTGCAATAAATATTTAAGTATATGCAGGTTGTGATGCAGTTGGGAGGTGGAGTTTTAATGGTAAATAGGACAATAAGGTTGAATATGTAATATACATGATAAATGGTCAGCCCTTATGGGGACAGTACACTGTAAAATTGTTTTTATATTAATGTATTTTCAATTACTTGTTATTTATATTGCTGCATAGTATAAAATATAGGAGAAATTGCATTTGCAAGTTTATTTGTATATATATATATATATATGAAGTAGCTGGTTTTATGCTTTCAAAACACAGTTGATTGCAATGGGTTGAAGTTTAGATAATAAGCATATCTCATTGTGTTATATTTGTCTGTAAAATCGGAGCTCAGTGCTTAGACAGAGCAATGGAAAATTGTCATTTTATTACTTAAAGGACCAGTAACACTCATGGGAGTTCATGAGCAGCAATAACACTGGATTAACAAGAAAAGGAGATAATACATAAAATGTAGTAGTTTGTAAAATATATTTTTTTTTTTACATTTTTTATCTTCTTCTTTGCAGTTCAGCTAAATGTCCCTGGAATGCCCTGATAAAAGGGCAGTGCTACAATGCTCTATTACCCTGCCCCATGGCCAATAAAAGTGCTTTAGTAAATGATATGCTAAAGACAGTAAACCTCCAATGTGCACACACAATCGGCAGCTAACAAAATAAATTTAAATATCACTCCCCACACTTTACACTCAGGTTTTATAAAATGTTCATGATTCAGATACAGCATGTAATTTTAAACAACTTTCCAATTCACTTCCATTAAAAATAATGTGCACAGTCTTTTATATTTACATTTTTTTTTTTTTGAGTCACCAGCTCCTACTGAGCATGTGCAAGAACTCAGACTATACGTATATGCATTTGTGATTGGCTGACTGCTATCACATGGTACAGGGGGAGTAGAAATGTGTTAGAAAAGAATCTACTACTCATTTGAAATTCAGACTAAATGCTATTGTATTGTCTTGTTATCTTGCATTTGTTGATTATGCAAATCTGCTGTGTTTACTGGTCCTGTCTCTGGGAGCATAATAATTGCATAAGACCTGGATGATTTTCTATATTTTTACTTTAGTTTGTTTTACAATAGTTTGCTTACATAATCACCTTGTGCAGACCTTTCCTTGTATATATATATATATATACAGTATAATATAAAATCTGTGAGACTAGCAGTGAAAAAGCCGATGTGGATTTGACTTCTGAGTTGAATACATACAGGTCTGTGTAAAAGTCTGTTCTAATACAGGAGTGGAATTGCATGTTGCAAACGTTTTCTTTTTCTCTTCAAATAAGTTGCAAACTGAGAGATATCACTGACCTGAATGTATTCAAGCTCTAAAAAAACTGCTCACTGCTCAACACAGAGTCAGGGGGTGGAGCAAGTGCTATGCACAGAAGGCAGGGAAACAAAAAATATTTAAAGGGGTTTAGGCAAACTGATATAAAATCTGAGATTTCAAAAAAAATATTTATAGAGAAAGAAAATAAGGTTTATTGTATGCTCAGCACTAGTATATTTAACTATGTCAAGCAGTTTCAATTAAAAATTATTCTTAATTTGGGTAAACTGTCCCTTTAACTATCCTGCACCCCTGTGAGTGTGGTTTCTTATTACTGGCTTGTTTACTTAGGCTGATTGATAGATGAGACTCCAGTATAAAACTTTTACTATAGGTGGGTATACCACAGACTAAATCAGCTATTTCAAATGCCAAAATAGAGGAAAGGAGCTTGTACAGGAACATTCTTTACACATTTATGTGCCACACGCAGTACACCTCTTACTCAGTCAGACAAATACACAACATTTTTTTTAAAACCAACGTCTCACTAGGTATGAGATATTGCTTCTTGTACCTTCTAATATCACTATCATCCACTGTACCTCTCTCAACCCAGCAACTTTGTTACCTCTGCCTGATGATGGTACCCCACACTATGACTGTTTATCTGTATCTCTCTTTTCCTCCAAACTAAGGGATAGCCTCTCTGATGTGCATCTACCTAACCTGGATTGGACACTGTTCTGTGATGGAAGTTTGAGGATGGTGAATGTTTCTGGTGTAGTCATGACAGATTCTGTTATAGAGGCCGAGCCCCTCCCATCTCACTACAGTGCCCAAGCGGCTATGCTACATGCACTCACACTTGCTTGTCAGCTCTCAAAGGACAGGTCAGTAAACATTTACACTGATAGTAAATATGCTTTAGGGATTGTATATGCCACTGGTCAATTATGGAAATTAAGGGGTTTTCTAACTTCTGCTGGTACCCAAATTGTTAATGCACCACACGTTTCTGCATTCCTTGACTCAATCCATTTACCCACTTCCATCTCTGTCATGCATTGCAAAGCACACACCCACTCACAGGAACCCATTTCACTTTGTAATAGTTATGCTGATCAAATTGCTTAGCATGCAGCTTCTCTGCCATTTACACTACATTGTCTCTCTTTACACTTCTCTTCCTGAACAAACTGTTCACCTCTGGACTGTTCTTGGTCTTACCTGTGACTCTTTTGGTATCTGGTCCACTCCAGATGGATGCCCTGCTCTACCTCAACCACACCTCTCTGTTATGCTATCCGTTCTGCATAACCAAACACACTGAGGTACCACACAACTTGCTGAAACCCTTAACAGACAGTGGTTTGCCCCCCCATCAAGCTGCAAAATGAGTTGTATTGAATTGTGAGACATGCTCAATTCAATCCAAGGGGGGAACCTAAAGGCCCACCATTTTCAACCTTTTGAACGTTTACTAATTGACTTTTCTGACATACCTCCCTGTAGGGGTTTCAAACATTTACTTGTGATAGTGGACCAACTTACTGGATGGGTCGAGGCCTTTCCTACAAGAACTGTGAAAGTCCAAGAAGTTGCCAAGTGAATGCTAAAAGAACTCATACCCAGGTTTGGCCTCCCAGAGTAATTGAATCTAACAGAGGAACACATTTCACAAGTAATATTATTCAGCAACTGACATTAGCCTTAGGTTTTCCTTGGCATCTCCATACCCCTTGGCATCCAGAAAAGCTCAGGCCAAGTGGAAAGAAAGAACAAGACCCTAAAACAGACTATTGCAAAAATTTGTTCTCAAGTAAGCCTTAAATGGGTAGATGCTTTGCCCCTAGCACTGTTTGGGACTCACACAAACCATAGGGGGACCCTCAAGCTCTCACCATATTAACTATTGTTTGGTAGGCCACCTCCTTTGTATAGTGCCAACACCTTACACCTGCCTGATCTTGCAATAGGTGATGCATAACTAACTGCTTATCTTTTGCAACTGCAGACATTCTCTCCACAGACATGTCTCTCTCTCTCAGTCTTTGCCATTGGACATGACTGCACATCCCTTCCAGTCAGGTGACTTCATTTTAGTCCAGACCTATCAAAAAAAGCCACTGCAGCCTCTCTGGAAAGGTCCTTACTGGTTTTTGCTGACTACTCCAACAACTATTAAAGTTGCCAAGGTCGACTCTTGGATCCACTACTCTATGTGTAAAAGATACAGCCCAGAAAAAGAAGCAGCCTGCAACAAGCCAAAGAAAGAAGAAGCTGGGGCAACCAAGGCCTCTGAAGAAGGGGTAACCATGACCCCTGACAATGATTGGTTAATTCAGACCCTTCTGGGTTTGAAACTCAGACTAACCAGAAATAGTGAAATCTCACTAGCTGAATGAGTGAAACTGAAAGATCTGTCTTTCTCTTATTTTCATAGTCTCACTCCTCTGTTGATATCTTGAGTAACATCCCTCAATATGTCTCCTTTGTTTTGTGTCACACTTTTGACCATGCTCTCTTACTCTATTTCCCAATATGTCTCTTCTGGTCAGTGTGTTTGTCCTAACCCCATTACTAAATACTCTTGTTCTGGTAACCTTGTATCTGTGGCAGTTTTTCCTCCTACTACTAGCTGCCCTCAACAAGTAATTATACTCAAAGTTCGTATTAAAGGTCCTAAGGGGTTTGTTATCCAGTCTATTTGCATAGCCCCACTAGTGAATGTGGTTTGAAAATTATGAAGTGGGTAGCTGAGAAACGAAAGTCACCAATTCTTGCTTGACGTTCCCCTGTAACTACCTCTGCCACAACCCCTATTTACCCCCATGATTCTTTCCCCATAATGATCATTTACCTAATGCCCAATTGTCCACAGCGAACTATTCTTTAGGTGAATAGGGACTAAACTCACACGTTGTCCTACTCAAAACTATAGTCAATCGCACAGAGGGCAATTGTTATATTTGTGCTCACATTCCCACTCATCATAAGGGGGGCATTCCTCTTATGGGTATTAATGTTGATTTGTTTACCTTTGATTTGTCTACTTTAATTCCTCCAGGTACACCATTGTTCAACCTATCTGGTCATTTTATCTCTTTGGGAGGCACCTCATATGGTACTATCTGCAGGGAAATTGGCCAAGGTATGGTGCGGTTGGGTGCCTCCCTATGTGAGTATGTAATCTCCAGTAATGGCACTCATTTCCAGCTGGTAAATTTCTCTGGAATGATCCTGACTGTGAATCATAATCTCAATGCACATTTTTTGTTTCCTCCAGGGCCCCAATTGTACTTTTGTTTCCCCATCCCTTGTACAATCTTTCCTCAGCAGACCACCCCCTGGGTTGTATTGATATGTGGACAGACAGCGGTGTCAGTCCTCCCTGGTAACTCTACAGCCATCTGCTTCCTGGGTGTGGTAATCCCAGCCATCCGGGTTGTCCCCACGCTGCCCTTGGGCCCAATTCGCAATAAACGTGAATCTGGAAGCTTGCTGCCCCCCCTTGTCCAACAGTATGCTGGAGATTCAACTGGTCGAGCTATCCTCCCGGCCGTTGGTGTCTACCTGAATCATCAAGACATCATCATGTTATCTGTAACACTACAGACCTTCATGAATGAGAGTGCAGGAGTTGTTCAGAGTGTGGCCCAAGAGTTGAAGCAGCTTAGACAACTAGCATTGCAGAATAGGATGGCCCTTGATTACCTCCTGGCTTCCCAAGGAGGGGAGGGGGGTGTAGTCTTGAGAGAAAAGAATGTTGTACCTATGTTACTGATCGATCACTTAATTTGAGTCACCATCTCACAGTTATTAGGTCCCTATCCCAGGATGTCCAAGATGTGATTGATGACAAATTTGGCCTTGGAGGTATTTTTAACCATCTCTTTGATTGGCTACCTATACTGATGTGTTGCTGTATACAATGTGTACCTGGTTTAATTTCTACATGCAAGAGTGTTTTCTCTGTGTCCCATTCTTCTCCCAAATACTTGTTTCCCTCTATCCGTTTTGAATCTCCCCACCATGTTGAGATCTCTCTTGACCCTGATTTCTTCTGAGTTCACCTACTTCTCTCCTACTCTATGTCTCTTTTGACCTCTCGATCTTACAATGTTACAGCTGTGCCCTAAAATTCCCTGTCTTATCCCTATGCAGGATGCACTACGTCCCTAGGATCGTCTAGAACTTTCCTACATTGGGAAACTGGCCACGGAGAGACCATGGAACATCATCTACCTTGATGGCTACCCCGGTCGTAGCCTGTATACCCATAACCCACTCCTTTTTCCCTCCCTGGTGGTTTTTATTTCTTCATTGTCTTTCTGTATTGTTTGATTTTGCTTTCATATTGCATTACCTTATACTTACACTCTCTATATTTCCTTCACAGGTGCAGAATTCCTTCACCTCCCAAACATGCCATGATACTACCTGACAACCCACTATTCGCCATCAACTCTGCAAGAATGATGGGGATTGTTAATTGTTGTTAATAAATCTGGGAGGGGATGTTTCTGCACTAGGTCATGCCACACACATATGTCATGCCACACACACATTTACAGCATAGGAATGTTTAGGTAGTTGTCTACTCCACCCGATGGCGACTAGCGTCCGGTAATAGCGGAATTGCCTACTACCTAATAACTTCACTCCTACCTTGTTTTTGCTTACCCTCTTGTAGTCCTGTGAACCATCTTGGACGCGAGCACCCATGTACTAATAGCATTGTGATTGTAATTGTCAAACCGCCATGAGTCACATTGAGTTTTTGTGATCGCAGCACTTTGACGTTTGCGATCAAAGGGGGGAATGTTATGAGCTGCTTATTCTATTTTCATTATTTTATATGTTTAACCAAACTATTACTGCACCTGAGACAAGCTCACTCACGACAGGTATAAGGGAGAGAGAGAGAGAGAGAGAGATGGAAGGGAAAGAGACAGAGTGAAGGGAGGGAGACAGAGGAAAGAGAGAGAAAGAGAGGCAGGCAGAAGGAAAAGAGAGAGACAGGGAAGGAAGGGAGACAGAGGGGAGAGAGAGAGAGACAGAGGGAAGGGAGAGAAACAGGCAGAAGGAAGAGAGAGAGAGAGAGAGACAGGGAAGGAAAATAGACATAGGGAAGGGAGGGAGACAGAGGGGACAGAGAGAGAGAGAGGGAAGGAAAAGAGACAGAATGAAGTGAGGGAGAGACAGAGGGAAGGAAGAGAGACAGGCAGAAGGAAGAGAGAGAGAGAGACAGGGAAGGAAAATAGACATAGGGAAGGGAGGGAGACAGAGGGGACAGAGAGAGAGAGAGGGAAGGAAAAGAGACAGAATGAAGTGAGGGAGAGACAGAGGGAAGGAAGAGAGACAGGCAGAAGGAAGAGAGAGAGACAGGAAAGGAAGGGAGACAGAGGGGGGAGAGAGAGACAGAGACAGAGGGAAGGGAAAGAGACAGGCAGAAGGAAGAGAGAGAGACAGGGAAGGAAAAGAGACAGAGGGAAGGTAGGGAGACAGAGGGAAAGGATAGAGACAGGCAAAATTTAGAGAGAGAGAGAGGCAGGGAAGGAAAAGAGACAGAGAGGAGAGAGAGGGAAGGGAGGGAGGCAGAGGGAAGAGAGGGAGACAGAGGGAAGAGAGGGAGACAGAGGGGAGAGAGAGACAGTGAAGGGGAGAGACAGGCAGAAGGGAGAGAGAGACAGGGAAGAGAAAGAGACAGAGTGAAGGGATGGAAAGGCAGAAGGAAGTGAGGAAAAGAAAGAGGGAAGGGAGAGAGACAGGCAGAAGAGAGAGAGAGAGAGACAGGGAAGTGAAAGAGACAGAGGGAAGGGAGGGAGACAGAGGGGAGAGAGAGAGAGACAGAGAGAAGGAAGAGAGAAAGGCATAAGGGAGAGAGAGGGAAGGGAAAGAGACAGAGTGAAGGGACAGAGAGGCAGAAGGAAGTGAGGGAGAGACAGAGGGAAGGGAGAGAGAGACAGAAGGAAGTGAGGGAGAGACAGAGGGAAGGGAGAGAGAGAGACAAAGGAAAGGAAGAGAGACAGGCAGAAGGAAGAGAAAGAGACAGGGAAGGGAGGAAGACAGAGGGGAGAGAGAGAGACAGGGAAGGGAGAGAAACAGGCAGAAGGAAGAGAGAGAGAGACAGGGAAGGAAAAGAGACAGAGGGAAGGGAGGGAGACAGAGGGGAGAGAGAGAGAGAAACAGGGGAAAGAGAGACAGGCAGAAGGAAGAGAGAGAGACAGGGAAGGAAAAGAGACAGAGGGAAGGGAGGGAGACAGAGGGGAGGAAGAGAGACAGGGAAGGAAAAGAGACAGAGGAAAGGGAGGGAGACAGAGGGGAGAGAGAGACAGGCAGAAGGAAGAGAGAGAGACAGGGAAGGAATAGAGACAGAGGGGAGAGAGACAGAGGGGAGAGAGACAGGGGGGAAGGGAGAGAGACAGGGAAGGAAAAGAGACAGAGGGGAGAGAGAGACAGGGGGAAGGGAGAGAGACAGGGAAGCAAAAGAGACAGAGGGGAGAGAGAGACGGGGGAAGGGAGAGATACAGGGAAGGAAAGGAGACAGAGGGAAGGGAGGGAGACAGAGAGGAGAGAGAGAGAGAGAGAGAGAGAGAGACACAGAGGGAAGGGAAAGAGACAGGAAGAAGGAAAAGAGAGACTGGGAAGGTAAAGAGACAGAGGAAAGGGAGAGAGAGACCGGAAAGGAAAACAGAATTTATGCTTACCTGATAAATTACTTTCTCCAACGGTGTGTCCGGTCCACGGCGTCATCCTTACTTGTGGGATATTCTCTTCCCCAACAGGAAATGGCAAAGAATCCCAGCAAAGCTGGTCACATGATCCCTCCTAGG
Organism: Bombina bombina; assembly: GCF_027579735.1. Lineage (NCBI taxonomy): Eukaryota > Metazoa > Chordata > Amphibia > Anura > Bombinatoridae > Bombina > Bombina bombina. Next base: position 502,529 of record NC_069509.1, read on the forward strand.
CTCCGCCCACCCCAGTCATTCGACCGACGGACAGGAGGAAATATATATAGGAGAAACCATATGATACCGTGGTGACTGTAGTTAGAGAAAATAATTCATCAGACCTGATTAAAAAACCAGGGCGGGCCGTGGACCGGACACACCGTTGGAGAAAGTAATTTATCAGGTAAGCATAAATTCTGTTTTCTCCAACATAGGTGTGTCCGGTCCACGGCGTCATCCTTACTTGTGGGAACCAATACCAAAGCTTTAGGACACGGATGAAGGGAGGGAGCAAATCAGGTCACCTAAATGGAAGGCACCACGGCTTGCAAAACCTTTCTCCCAAAAATAGCCTCCGAAGAAGCAAAAGTATCAAATTTGTAAAATTTGACAAAAGTGTGATGCAAAGCGGCATCTAAAATAAAAGAGTTAGCCAATTTAAGTGCTTGAACTCTGTCCATAACCTCCTCATACAAAGATTCTTTATTGAGCGACTTTTCTAGTTCCTCGAACCAGAAACACGCTGCCGTAGTGACAGGAACAATGCATGAAATTGGTTGTAGAAGGTAACCTTGCTGAACAAAAATCTTTTTAAGCAAACCCTCTAATTTTTTATCCATAGGATCTTTGAAAGCACAACTATCTTCGATAGGAATAGTAGTGCGTTTGTTTAGAGTAGAAACCGCCCCCTCGACCTTAGGGACTGTCTGCCATAAGTCCTTTCTGGGGTCGACTATAGGAAATAATTTCTTAAATATAGGGGGGGGAAAAGGTATGCCGGGCCTTTCCCACTCTTTATTTACTATGTCCGCCACCCGCTTGGGTATAGGAAAAGCGTCGGGGGGCACCGGAACCTCTAGGAACTTGTCCATCTTACATAACTTCTCTGGAATGACTAAATTGTCACAATCATCCAGAGTAGATAATACCTCCTTAAGCAGTGCGCGGAGATGTTCTAATTTAAATTTAAATGTCACAACATCAGGTTCAGCTTGTTGAGAAATCTTTCCTGAATCTGAAATTTCTCCCTCAGACAAAACCTCCCTCATGGCCCCTTCAGATTGGTGTGAGGGTATGTCAGAACAATTATCATCAGCGTCCTCTTGCTCTTCAGTGTTTAAAACAGAGCAATCGTGCTTTCTCTGATAAGTAGGCATTTTGGATAAAATATTTGCTATAGAGTTATCCATTACAGCCGTTAATTGTTGCATGGTAATAAGTATTGGCGCACTAGATGTACTAGGGGCCTCCTGTGTGGGCATAACTGGTGTAGACACAGTAGGGGATGATGTAGTATCATGTTTACTCCCCTCATTTGAGGAATCATCTTGGGCAATATCATTATCTGTGGCATTACTGTCCTTACTTTGTTTGGACACTATGGCACAATTATCACATACATTTAAATGGGGAGACACATTGGCTTTCATACATATAGAACATCGTTATCTGATGGTTCAGACATGTTAAACAGGCTTAAACTTGTCAACAAAGCACAAAAAACGTTTTAAAATAAAACCGTTACTGTCACTTTAAATTTCAAACTGAAAACACTTTATTACTGAATATGTGAAAAAGTATGAAGGAATTGTTCAAAATTCACCAAAATTTCACCACAGTGTCTTAAAGCATTAAAAGTATTGCACACCAAATTTCAGAGCTTTAACCCTTAAATTAACGGAACCGGAGACGTTTTTACATTTAACCCCTATACAGTCCCAGCTATATGCTTTGCTGAGACCCAACCAAGCCCAGAGGGGAATACGATACCAAATGATGCCTTCTATAAGCTTTTTCAGTGATTCTTAGCTCCTCACACATGCATCTGCATGCCTTGCTCTCCAAAAACAACTGCGCATTAGTGGCGCGAAAATGAGGCTCTGTCTATAACTAGAAAAGGCCCCCATCTGAAAAAGGTGTCCAACACAGTGCCTGCCGTTTTTCTAAACAGTCCCCAAAGATTATAATAACCCTTAATAGTTAGAATCTGCATAATATGCCTAGTAAAGCAATCTTTTTAGCCCAGAAAAATGTCTACCAGTTTTTTAAGCCCTTTTGAAGCCCTTTATTCTTTTATTTAACTAAGAAAATGGCTTACCGGTCCCCATGAGGGGAAATGACAGCCTTCCAGCATTACATGGTCTTGTTAGAAATATGGCCAGTCATACCTTAAGCAGAAAAGTCTGCTAACTGTTTCCCCCAACTGAAGTTACTTCATCTCAACAGTCCTGTGTGGAAACAGCAATCGATTTTAGTAACTTCTGCTAAAATCATCTTCCTCTTACAAACAGAAATCTTCATCTCTTTTCTGTTTCAGAGTAAATAGTACATACCAGCACTATTTTAAAATAACAAACACTTGATAGAAGAATAAAAACTACATTTAAACACCAAAAAACTCTTAACCATCTCCGTGGAGATGTTGCCTGTGCAACGGCAAAGAGAATGACTGGGGTGGGCGGAGCCTAGGAGGGATCATGTGACCAGCTTTGCTGGGACTCTTTGCCATTTCCTGTTGGGGAAGAGAATATCCCACAAGTAAGGATGACGCCGTGGACCGGACACACCTATGTTGGAGAAAAGTGACAGTGGGGGGAGAGAGAGAGAGGGAGACATAGGGGAGGGAGAGACAGGGAAGGAAAAGAGACAGAGGGAAGGAAGGGAGAGGCAGAAGGAAGAGAGAGAGACAGGAAAGGGAAAAAGACAGAAAGAAGGGAGGGAGACAGGCAGAAGGAAGAGAGACAGAGAGAGAAAGAGGGAAGGTATAAAGAGTGAGAGAGAGACAGATGGAACAAAAAGAGAGAGACAGAGAGAAGGGAGACAGAGACACACAGAAGGAAGGGAGAGAGAGACAGAGGGAAGGGAGGGATAGGCAGAAGGAAGAGAGAGACAGAGGGTAGGGAGAGAGACAGTTAGAAGGAAGAAAATGAAGACAAGCAGAAGGAAGGGAGGGAGACAGGCAGAAGGAAGAGAGAGACAGGGAAGGAAAAGAGACAGATGGAAGAGAGACAGAGGAGAGACAGAGGGAAGGGAGAGATACAGAGGGAAGAGAGGGAGACAGGCAGAAGGAAGAGAGAGAGAAAGGGAAGGAAGAGAGACAGAGGGAAGAAAGGGAGACAGAGGGAAGAGAGAAAAAGAGGGAAGGCAGAAAGAGCAAGAGTGAGACAGAGGGAACTAAGAGAGAGAGAAACAGAGGGAACAAGGAGAGAGACAGGTAGTCGTAGAAGGAAGAGAGAGAGAGAGGGAATGGAAAGAGACAGATGGAAGCGAAAGAGACAGAGGAAACAGAGAGAGAGAAAGAGGGAAGGGAGAGAGAGAAAGATGGAAAGGGGAGAGAGAGACAGAGGGAAGGGGTAGGGAGAGACAGAAGGAAGAGAAAGAAACTGAGGGAAGGGAAAGAGACAGATGAAGGGAGAGAGCGAGACAGAGGGGGAGAGAGAGGGAACTAAGAGAGAGATGGAGGGAACAAAGAGAGAGAGAGACAGAGAGAAGGGAGAAAGAGAGGGAAGGGGGAGAGAGAGACACGGAGAAGGGGGAGAGAAACACAGAAGGAAGGTGGAGAGAAAGCCACAGAGGGAATGGGGAGAGAGAGACACAAAGGGAATGGGGAGAGTGAGACACAAAGGGAAGGGGGAGAGAGAGACACAGAGGGAAGGGGGAGAGAGAGACACAGAGGGAAGGGGGAGAGAGAGACACAGAGGGAAGGGGGAGAGAGAGACACAGAGGGAAGGGGGAGAGAGAGACACAGAGGGAAGGGGGAGAGAGAGACACAGAGGGAAGGGGGAGAGAGAGACACAGAGGGAAGGGGGAGAGAGAGACACAGAGGGAAGGGGGAGAGAGAGACACAGAGGGAAGGGGGAGAGAGAGACACAGAGGGAAGGGGGAGAGAGAGACACAGAGGGAAGGGGGAGAGAGAGACACAGAGGGAAGGGGGAGAGAGAGACACAGAGGGAAGGGGGAGAGAGAGACACAGAGGGAAGGGGGAGAGAGAGACACAGAGGGAAGGGGGAGAGAGAGACACAGAGGGAAGGGGGAGAGAGAGACACAGAGGGAAGGGGGAGAGAGAGACACAGAGGGAAGGGGGAGAGAGAGACACAGAGGGAAGGGGGAGAGAGAGACACAGAGGGAAGGGGGAGAGAGAGACACAGAGGGAAGGGGGAGAGACAGACACAGAGGGAAGGGGGAGAGAGAGACACAGAGGGAAGGGGGAGAGAGAGACACAGAGGGAAGGGGGAGAGAGAGACACAGAGGGAAGGGGGAGAGAGACACAGAGGGAAGGGGGAGAGAGAGACACAGAGGGAAGGGGGAGAGAGAGACACAGAGGGAAGGGGGAGAGAGAGACACAGAGGGAAGGGGGAGAGAGAGAGACACAGAGGGAAGGGGGAGAGAGAGAGACACAGAGGGAAGGGGGAGAGAGAGACACAGAGGGAAGGGGGAGAGAGAGACACAGAGGGAAGGGGGAGAGAGAGACACAGAGGGAAGGGGGAGAGAGAACCACAGGGGAAGGGTAAGAGAGAAACACAGGGGAAGGGTGAGAGAGAGACTCAGAAGGAAAGGGGGAGAGAGACACAGAGGGAAGGGTGAGAGAGAGACACAGAAGGAAGGGGGAGAGACACAGAGGTAAGGGGGAGAGAGACACACGGGGAAGGGGGAGAGAGACACAGAGGGAAGGGTGAGAGAGAGACTCAGAAGGAAAGGGGGAGAGATAGACACAGAGGGAAGGGGGAGAGAGAGACTCAGAAGGAAAGGGGAAGAGAGAGACTCAGAAGGAAGGGGGAGAGACACAGAGGTAAGGGGGAGAGAGACACACGGGGAAGGGGGAGAGAGAAACACAGGGGGAAGGGGGAGAGATAGACACAGAGGGAAAGAGACAGAGTAAAGGGAGGGAGACAGAGGGGAGAGAGGGGGTGAGAGAGAGACAGAGAAGAGAGAGAGAGAGACAGGGAAGGAAAAGGGACAGAGTGAAGGGAGGAAGAGGCAGAAGGAAGCGAGGGAGAGACAGAGGGAAGGGAGAGAGAGACAGAGGAAAGGAAGAGAGAGAGAGACAGAGGAAAGGAAGAGAGAGAGACAGGGAAGGGAGGGAGACAGAGGGGAGAGAGAGACAGAGGGAAGGGAGATAGACAGGCAAAAGAGCAGGAGTCAGTATACAGCAGTGGACAAGTATAATCTTTTTGGAGATAATACAGGATTACAAATTTGATGATGAAAACAAGTAGTCAACCGCAAATACGCTGGAATTCTGCAGCGTATTTGTGGCGAGCCTGATACCCCTTAGTTATCAAAGCCTACAGTCCGGCAAAAGTAGAATTTTGTGACGTAACATACGATCCGCTGGTCTCAGTCCGACACAGATCGATGCTTACGTCACTACAGATGTTCCGAATGCAAATTCAGCACTATCTGACTACTTTTGCTAGTTAACAAATTTCTGCCTGGTACGCTCGCCACTATTCCGGCCCAGTCTGCCCTGGAGGCGGCGGATGCCATAGGAATCAATGGAAGTTTGAAAGCAGCGAAAGCTCATGTTCGCTGCTGCCCAATATCACATTCATTCCTATGGGATAATAAAACTAACGTTTACACCTAACACCCTAACATAAGCCCCGAGTCTAAACACCCCTAATCTGCCCCCCTACACCGCTGCCAGCTACATTATACTTATTAACCACTAATCTGCTGCCCCAACATCGCCGCCACCTATATTATACTTATTAACCCCTAATCTACCGCCCGACACTGCCGCCACCTAAATAACACTTATTAACCCCTAATCTGCCATCCCCAACGTCGCCGCTACTATATTAAATTTATTAACCCCTAAACCTAAGTCTAACCCTAACACCCCCTAACTTAAATCTAATTTAAATAAATATAAACAAAATGACTATCATTACCTAAATTATTCCTATTTAAAACTAAATACTTACTTATAAAATAAACCCTAAACTAGCTACAATATAACTAATAGTTACATTTTAGCTAGCTTAGGGTTTATTTTTATTTTACAGGCAAGTTTGTATTTATTTTAACTAGGTAGAATAGTTATTAAATAGTTATTAACTATTTAATAACTACCTAGCTAAAATAAATACAAAAGTACCTGTAAAATAAAACCTAACCTAAATTAAAATTACACCTAACCTAACCCTACAATTAAATACAATTAAATAAATTACATACAATTATCTAAATTATATACAAATATCTAAAGTACAAAAGAAACAAACACTAAATTACAGAAAATAAAAAACAAATGACAGATATTTAAACTAATTACACCTAATCTAATAGCCCTATCAAAATAAAAAAAGCCCCCCCAAAATAAAAAAAAAAACCCTATCCTAAACTACCAATAGCCCTTAAAAGGGCCTTTTGCGGGGCATTGCCCCAAAGTAATCAGCTCTTTTACCTGTAAAAAAAAATACAAACAACCCCCCAACAGTAAAACCCACCATCCACACAACCAACCCCCCAAATACACCCTTAAAAAAACCTAACTCTAACCCCCTGAAGATCGACTTACCGGGAGAAATCTTCATCCAAGCCAGGCAGAAGTCTTCATCCAAGCCGGGCAGAAGTGGTCCTCCAGACAGGCAGAAGTCTTCATCCAGGCGGCATCTTCTATCTTCATCCATCTGGCGCGGAGCGGGTCCATCTTCAAGACATCCGACGTGGAGCATCTCCTTCGGCCGACGACTACCCGACGAATGAAGTTTCCTTTAAGTGATGTCATCCAAGATGGCGTCCCTTAGATTCCGATTGCCTGATAGAATTCTATCAGCCAATCGGAATCTAAGGGACGCCATCTTGGATGACGTCACTTAAAGGAACCTTCATTCGTTGGGTAGTCGTCGGCCGAAGAGGATGCTACGCGTCGGATGTCTTGAAGATGGACCCGCTCCGCGCCGGATGGATGAAGATAGAAGATGCCGCCTGGATGAAGACTTCTGCCCGTCTGGAGGACCACTTCTGCCCGGCTTGGATGAAGACTTCTGCCCGTCTGGAGGACCACTTCTGCCCGGCTTGGATGAAGACTTCTGCCCGTCTGGAGGACCACTTCTGCCCGGCTTGGATGAAGACTTCTGCCCGTCTGGAGGACCACTTCTGCCCGGCTTGGATGAAGACTTCTGCCCGTCTGGAGGACCACTTCTGCCCGGCTTGGATGAAGACGTCTCCTGGTAAGTCGATCTTCAGGGAGTTAGTGTTAGGTTTTTTTAAGGGTGTATTGAGTGGGTTTTATTTTTAGGTTAGGGCTTTGGGCCTGCAAAAGAGCTAACTGCCCTTTTAAGGGAAATGCCCATCCAAATGCCCTTTTCAGGGCAATGGGGAGCTTAGGTTTTTTTAGTTAGTATTTTTTTGGGGGGGTTGGTTGTGTGGGTGGTGGGTTTTACTGTTGGGGGGTTGTTTGTATTTTTTTTTACAGGTATATAAGGGCTATTGGTAGTTTAGGCTAGAGTTTTTTTTATTTTTTTATTTTGATAGGGCTATTAGATTAGGTGTAATTAGTTTAAATATCTGTAATTTGTTTTTTATTTTCTGTAATTTAGTGTTTGTTTCTTTTGTACTTTAGATATTTGTATATAATTTAGATAATTGTATATAATTTAGATAATTGTATGTAATTTATTTAATTGTAGGGTTAGGTTAGGTGTAATTGTAACTTAGGTTAGGTTTAATTTTACAGGTACTTTTGTATTTATTTTAGCTAGGTAGTTATTAAATAGTTAATAACTATTTAATAACTATTCTACCTGGTTAAAAACAGAATTTATGTTTACCTGATAAATTACTTTCTCCAACGGTGTGTCCGGTCCACGGCGTCATCCTTACTTGTGGGATATTCTCTTCCCCAACAGGAAATGGCAAAGAGCCCAGCAAAGCTGGTCACATGATCCCTCCTAGGCTCCGCCTACCCCAGTCATTCGACCGACGTTAAGGAGGAATATTTGCATAGGAGAAACCATATGATACCGTGGTGACTGTAGTTAAAGAAAATAAATTATCAGACCTGATTAAAAAACCAGGGCGGGCCGTGGACCGGACACACCGTTGGAGAAAGTAATTTATCAGGTAAACATAAATTCTGTTTTCTCCAACATAGGTGTGTCCGGTCCACGGCGTCATCCTTACTTGTGGGAACCAATACCAAAGCTTTAGGACACGGATGATGGGAGGGAGCAAATCAGGTCACCTAGATGGAAGGCACCACGGCTTGCAAAACCTTTCTCCCAAAAATAGCCTCAGAAGAAGCAAAAGTATCAAACTTGTAAAATTTGGTAAAAGTGTGCAGTGAAGACCAAGTCGCTGCCCTACATATCTGATCAACAGAAGCCTCGTTCTTGAAGGCCCATGTGGAAGCCACAGCCCTAGTGGAATGAGCTGTGATTCTTTCGGGAGGCTGCCGTCCGGCAGTCTCGTAAGCCAATCTGATGATGCTTTTAATCCAAAAAGAGAGAGAGGTAGAAGTTGCTTTTTGACCTCTCCTTTTACCGGAATAAACAACAAACAAGGAAGATGTTTGTCTAAAATCCTTTGTAGCATCTAAATAGAATTTTAGAGCGCGAACAACATCCAAATTGTGCAACAAACGTTCCTTCTTCGAAACTGGTTTCGGACACAGAGAAGGTACGATAATCTCCTGGTTAATGTTTTTGTTAGAAACAACTTTTGGAAGAAAACCAGGTTTAGTACGTAAAACCACCTTATCTGCATGGAACACCAGATAAGGAGGAGAACACTGCAGAGCAGATAATTCTGAAACTCTTCTAGCAGAAGAAATTGCAACCAAAAACAAAACTTTCCAAGATAATAACTTAATATCAACGGAATGTAAGGGTTCAAACGGAACCCCCTGAAGAACTGAAAGAACTAAGTTGAGACTCCAAGGAGGAGTCAAAGGTTTGTAAACAGGCTTGATTCTAACCAGAGCCTGAACAAAGGCTTGAACATCTGGCACAGCTGCCAGCTTTTTGTGAAGTAACACAGACAAGGCAGAAATCTGTCCCTTCAGGGAACTTGCAGATAATCCTTTTTCCAATCCTTCTTGAAGGAAGGATAGAATCTTAGGAATCTTAACCTTGTCCCAAGGGAATCCTTTAGATTCACACCAACAGATATATTTTTTCCAAATTTTGTGGTAAATCTTTCTAGTTACAGGCTTTCTGGCCTGAACAAGAGTATCGATAACAGAATCTGAGAACCCTCGCTTCGATAAAATCAAGCGTTCAATCTCCAAGCAGTCAGCTGGAGTGAGACCAGATTCGGATGTTCGAACGGACCTTGAACAAGAAGGTCTCGTCTCAAAGGTAGCTTCCATGGTGGAGCCGATGACATATTCACCAGATCTGCATACCAAGTCCTGCGTGGCCACGCAGGAGCTATCAAGATCACCGACGCCCTTTCCTGATTGATCCTGGCTACCAGCCTGGGGATGAGAGGAAACGGCGGGAATACATAAGCTAGTTTGAAGGTCCAAGGTGCTACTAGTGCATCCACTAGAGCCGCCTTGGGATCCCTGGATCTGGACCCGTAGCAAGGAACTTTGAAGTTCTGACGAGAGGCCATCAGATCCATGTCTGGAATGCCCCACAGTTGAGTGACTTGGGCAAAGATTTCCGGATGGAGTTCCCACTCCCCCGGATGCAATGTCTGACGACTCAGAAAATCCGCTTCCCAATTTTCCACTCCTGGGATGTGGATAGCAGACAGGTGGCAGGAGTGAGACTCCGCCCATAGAATGATTTTGGTCACTTCTTCCATCGCCAGGGAACTCCTTGTTCCCCCCTGATGGTTGATGTACGCAACAGTTGTCATGTTGTCTGATTGAAACCGTATGAACTTGGCCCTCGCTAGCTGAGGCCAAGCCTTGAGAGCATTGAATATCGCTCTCAGTTCCAGAATATTTATCGGTAGAAGAGATTCTTCCCGAGACCAAAGACCCTGAGCTTTCAGGGATCCCCAGACCGCGCCCCAGCCCATCAGACTGGCGTCGGTCGTGACAATGACCCACTCTGGTCTGCGGAAGGTCATCCCTTGTGACAGGTTGTCCAGGGACAGCCACCAACGGAGTGAGTCTCTGGTCCTCTGATTTACTTGTATCCTCGGAGACAAGTTTGTATAGTCCCTATTCCACTGACTGAGCATGCACAGTTGTAATGGTCTTAGATGAATGCGCGCAAAAGGAACTATGTCCATTGCCGCTACCATCAAACCTATCACTTCCATGCACTGCGCTATGGAAGGAAGAGGAACGGAATGAAGTATCCGACAAGAGTCTAGAAGTTTTGTTTTTCTGGCCTCTGTCAGAAAAATCCTCATTTCTAAGGAGTCTATTATTGTTCCCAAGAAGGGAACCCTTGTTGACGGAGATAGAGAACTCTTTTCCACGTTCACTTTCCATCCATGAGATCTGAGAAAGGCCAGGACGATGTCCGTGTGAGCCTTTGCTTGAGGAAGGGACGACGCTTGAATCAGAATGTCGTCCAAGTAAGGTACTACAGCAATGCCCCTTGGTCTTAGCACAGCTAGAAGGGACCCTAGTACCTTTGTGAAAATCCTTGGAGCAGTGGCTAATCCGAAAGGAAGCGCCACGAACTGGTAATGCTTGTCCAGGAATGCGAACCTTAGGAACCGATGATGTTCCTTGTGGATAGGAATATGTAGATACGCATCCTTTAAATCCACCGTGGTCATGAATTGACCTTCCTGGATGGAAGGAAGAATTGTTCGAATGGTTTCCATTTTGAACGATGGAACCTTGAGAAACTTGTTTAAGATCTTGAGATCTAAGATTGGTCTGAACGTTCCCTCTTTTTTGGGAACTATGAACAGATTGGAGTAGAACCCCATCCCTTGTTCTCCTAATGGAACAGGATGAATCACTCCCATTTTTAACAGGTCTTCTACACAACGTAAGAATGCCTGTCTTTTTATGTGGTCTGAAGACAACTGAGACCTGTGGAACCTCCCCCTTGGGGGAAGCCCCTTGAATTCCAGAAGATAACCTTGGGAGACTATTTCTAGCGCCCAAGGATCCAGAACATCTCTTGCCCAAGCCTGAGCGAAGAGAGAGAGTCTGCCCCCCACCAGATCCGGTCCCGGATCGGGGGCCAACATTTCATGCTGTCTTGGTAGCAGTGGCAGGTTTCTTGGCCTGCTTTCCCTTGTTCCAGCCTTGCATTGGTCTCCAAGCTGGCTTGGCTTGAGAAGTATTACCCTCTTGCTTAGAGGACGTAGCACTTTGGGCTGGTCCGTTTCTACGAAAGGGACGAAAATTAGGTTTATTTTTGGCCTTGAAAGGCCGATCCTGAGGAAGGGCGTGGCCCTTACCCCCAGTGATATCAGAGATAATCTCTTTCAAGTCAGGGCCAAACAGCGTTTTCCCCTTGAAAGGAATGTTAAGTAGCTTGTTCTTGGAAGACGCATCAGCTGACCAAGATTTCAACCAAAGCGCTCTGCGCGCCACAATAGCAAACCCAGAATTCTTAGCCGCTAACCTAGCCAATTGCAAAGTGGCGTCTAGGGTGAAAGAATTAGCCAATTTGAGAGCATTGATTCTGTCCATAATCTCCTCATAAGGAGGAGAATCACTATCGACCGCCTTTACCAGCTCATCGAACCAGAAACACGCGGCTGTAGCGACAGGGACAATGCATGAAATTGGTTGTAGAAGGTAACCCTGCTGAACAAACATCTTTTTAAGTAAACCTTCTAATTTTTTATCCATAGGATCTTTGAAAGCACAACTATCTTCTATGGGTATAGTGGTGCGTTTGTTTAAAGTGGAACCCGCTCCCTCGACCTTGGGGACTGTCTGCCATAAGTCCTTTCTGGGGTCGACCATAGGAAACAATTTTTTAAATATGGGGGGAGGGACGAAAGGAATACCGGGCCTTTCCCATTCTTTATTTACAATGTCCGCCACCCGCTTGGGTATAGGAAAAGCTTCTGGGAGCCCCGGGACCTCTAGGAACTTGTCCATTTTACATAGTTTCTCTGGGATGACCAACTTGTCACAATCATCCAGAGTGGATAATACCTCCTTAAGCAGAATGCGGAGATGTTCCAACTTAAATTTAAACGTAATCACATCAGGTTCAGCTTGTTGAGAAATGTTCCCTGAATCAGTAATTTCTCCCTCAGACAAAACCTCCCTGGCCCCATCAGACTGGTTTAGGGGCCCTTCAGAACCATTATTATCAGCGTCGTCATGCTCTTCAGTATCTAAAACAGAGCAGTCGCGCTTACGCTGATAAGTGTGCATTTTGGCTAAAATGTTTTTGACAGAATTATCCATTACAGCCGTCTACAGTTAAACACTAAAAAACTCTAAGCCATCTCCGTGGAGATGTTGCCTGTACAACGGCAAAGAGAATGACTGGGGTAGGCGGAGCCTAGGAGGGATCATGTGACCAGCTTTGCTGGGCTCTTTGCCATTTCCTGTTGGGGAAGAGAATATCCCACAAGTAAGGATGACGCCGTGGACCGGACACACCTATGTTGGAGAAATAAATACAAACTTGCCTGTAAAATAAAAATAAACCCTAAGATAGCTACAATGTAAGTATGTATTTAGTTTTAAATAGGAATAATTTAGGTAATGATAGTCATTGTATTTATATTTATTTAAATTAGATTTAAGTTAGGGGGTGTTAGGGTTAGACTTAGGTTTAGGGGTTAATACATTTAATATAGTAGCGGCGACATTGGGGACGGCAGATTAGGGGTTAATAAGTGTTATGTAGGTGGCGGCGGTGTAGCAGGGCCAGATTAGGGGTTAATAACATAATGTAGGTGGCGGCGGTGTAGGGGGTGGCAGATTAGGCGTTAATAAGTATAATGTAGGTGGCGGTGGGCTCTGGGAGTGGCGGTTTAGGGGTTAATAACTTTATTTAGTTGCGGTGGGGTCCGGGAGTGGCGGTATAGGGGTAAAACAGTTTAGTATAGTGGCAGTGTTTAGTGACAGTATACCAATAAAGCTGGGAAAAAGCCGAAGAGCAGCGATATCGATGACTGTTAGTTAACAACAGTCCGCTGCTCAGCCCCCCGTATTTGGTGCGTGACTTTTTGACAGCTTTTTTGGTAACTTTGGAGAACGTATTCAGGTCCACGGCAGCGATGTTAGGTGATCTTAGGCGAGCGTATTGGTGCCGTTGAATGCAAGTAAGTTGACGACTTTATAAGTAGGGGCGATAGAGAGAGTAAAAGTCTTAACTAAATACTATTACCACCTCTATACCATGGAACAAGAGAAACATCACATCCTTTCTACAACTTGAACTGCAAATTAAATACTAACATGATCTAAAGGTTACCGGAATACAATCTTTTGATAATAGCTGGTTTATATCACTTTTACTTTGGATTAAACAAATATATATTTTGCATATCTAAGCAATAATACTGCACATAAAATGAACCCTGGGAACAGCAAGACCCTGGATTACCTTTTACCAAGTGGCCAGGAATGATAGGAAATTATATACCCAGAGGACCTCAAAACTGGAGCAGCCCAAAAGGGATTTAAAGAAAACATCCTCATCAACAACCCTGAATTACTTATCGCTGATTATTCTTATAGAGACCAAAAAGAGCACAAAACCAATTTATTATTTCATACAGAGCAAAAAGATGCCTGTCATCAAACCTTACGGGAAAACTTTATTAACATTCAAAAAAAGGGAAATGGGAATGGAAGACAGATCATTGTATATGATGGAGAAGACTGTGAAAATACGCTTTATACAATAAATATATATAATAACGGCACAGTAATGATACAAGGAAGCGAATCCTGCCTGGATTTATTTGAAACACAGTTTAAAACACTGAAACAGAAAAGCTTGGTGAATAGAGAATTTGCTATTAGGGAAGAAGAACTAAATAAAACCTCATCAGATATTGTATCAACAGAAAATACAAGGGTACCACAGACAGAGAAACAGAATAAAGCAGTGAAACACTCACCCATAACTGACAAAGCTCTAAGGGACTGTTTGGCCTCACTAGAAAGAGACTTTGCAGAGTTCCGTGAATCAACAAAAAAGGACCTTGTACAAAAAGATCACTTAGAATGGGTAAAGCAAGAGCTCATGACCATCAAGCAGGAGCACAAACAGGAAATCCAGGAAATTAGATCACAAATCTCTGATCTAATTATTGACAATGAAAGATTAAAATGTGATCTCAAGAAATCCAAGGAAGAACTGAAATACCATCAGGAAAATCACCCAAACAACCAATACATAGCTCCACATAGACCAACAACAAACCTTCAAAAGAACAAAATAGTACCTAACTCAGTGACAGTGACCTTGGGAGAAACAAGGCAGAAGGAACCACAAGCAGGGACCCAGTCTGCTCAAGAGAAAACACCCAAAGACCGGGCACAGCCCCCTGCCAAGCAACAACAGACTACAGCCCAGGTCAGAGCAGAAAACCAAGCAGAGCAGATGGCCAGTGTACTGGGGGCCACTAAGGACATCCCTGAGAAAAAATAAACCAGAAGAGCACACGAGGCAAACCCCTGAAACAGATGGTCTCATCTTAATGGACTCAAATGGCAAATACATTGCTGGAAAGCACCTCTTCCCTGGTAAGAGAGTTCTCCAGTACAAATGTGTAAACATGGAAAAGCAAAAGAAAGAATTCTAAACCCAAGTTTTAATAACCCAAAATATATAATCATCCACACTGGCTCAAATGAACTGCAAGATCCAGGGAAATATATGAATGCAATGGAAGACCTAATAACTATCACAAGAAATAAATTCCCACTAACAAACATCATCCTTTCTAGCCTATTACCAAGGAGTGACATGCACAGAAATATTGTCCAAAACATCAATATGCAGCTAAAGGCTTTTGCTCAAACCCCAAACATAATGGTGACCCAACACCACAACATTAACTTTACACACCTATATGATCAAGTACATCTGAACAAACAGGGGGTACGTATGTTTGCCAAAAATCTAAAAGATACAACACTGGAGACACCCCCTTGATAATAACAGGGATAGAACAACTACACATTGAAGTGGGTACTCACATACATGGAATAAAAGTAAAAGATCCTTGATATCTTCAAATTAACAGTACAGAGAGAATCTACAGGTCCCTAACAACAGCCATTACAGTGCCTTCTACAGAGACTTCCAAAGAAATAGAAGGCAAAATACGCAGGCAGATTCAGAACTTCAAGAACTACTCCATGCACTATATAAAAAGCTTTAGAAACAAACCAGGATAACACAAATGAACCGTAAGAGAAAAAAAAAAAGAAAGAAAAAACACCTTAATTCTCACAGCCTGAAAGCTTAATTAGCACACTATGGGGGATAGTTATCAACGTGTCAACTTTCCTGCCTTCGCCGGCCCAATACGCCCGCCTAAGCTCGCCTACCATCGCCGCCGCGGACCTGAAAAAAGTTATCAATAAATCTGTCAAAAAGCCGCGCACCAAGTACGGGGCGATGAGCAGCGGACTGTGATAGTTATCACTCATCCGATCTCGCTGCTCTTCGGCTTTTTTACAGCTTTATTGCTAGCCTGTCACTAAGCACCCACACTAAACTACACTGTTCTACCCCTATACCGGCCCCCCCGGAGCCCCCCTGCAACTCAATAAAGTTACTAACCCCTAAACCGCCGCTCCTAGACCCCGCCGCAACTCTTATAAATGTATTAACCCCTAAACCGCCGCTCCCGGACACCGCCGTAACCTACATTATACCTAGTAACCCCTATCCTGCCCCCCCTATACCACCGCCCTCTATAATAAAGTTATTAACCCCTATCCTGCTGATCCCGCACCTCGCCGCAACTAAATAGTTTAACCCCTAAACCGCTGCTCCCGGACCCTGCCGCAACCTATATTAAACTTATTAACCCCTAATCTGCCCCCCCCTACACCGTCACCACCTATAATACATTTATTAACCCCTATCCTGCCCCCCACTACACCACCGCCACTGTAATAAATTTATTAACCCCTAAACCTAAGTCTAACACTAACCCTAACACCCCCCTAACTTAAATATTAATTAAATAAATCTAAATAATATTTCTCTTATTAACTAAATTAATCCTATTTAAAACTAAATACTTACCTTTAAAATAAACCATAATATAGCTACAATATAAATAATAATTATATTGTAGCTATCTTAGGATTTATTTTTATTTTACAGGTAACTTTCAATTTATTTTAACTAGGTACAATAGATATTAAATAGTTATTAACTATTTAATAGCTTACCTAGCTAAAATAAAGAGAAATGTACCTGTAAACTAAAAACTAACCTAAGTTACAATTACACCTAACACTACACTATCATTAAATAAATTAAATACAAATAACTACAATTAAATACAATTACATAAACTAACTAAAGTACAAAAAATAAAAAAAGCTAAGTTACAAAAAATAAAAAAATAGGTTACAAACATTTAAAAAATATTACAACAATTTTAAGCTAATTACACCTAATCTAAGCCCAATCAGATTGATCGGAACAGCCAATAGAATGCAAGCTCAATCTGATTGGCTGATTGGATCAGCCAATCGAATTGAACTTCAATCTGATTGGCTGATTCAATCAGCCAATCAGATTTTTCCTACCTTAATTCCGATTGGCTGATAGAATCCTATCAGCCAATCGGAATTGAAGGGACGCCATCTTGGATGACGTCCCTTAAAGGAGCCTTCATTCGTCGGTAGTCCGTCGGGAAAGAAGGATGTTCCACGTCGGCGGGATGAAGATGGATCCTGAAGAAAGAAGATTGAAGTCCCCGCTTGGAAGATGACATCGCCTGGATAGAAGACTTCTTCAGCGCCGCTTGGAAGATGACATCGCCCGGATGGAAGATTTCTTCAGCACCGCCTGGAGGATCACTTCATCGGATGGAAGACTTCTTCAGCGCCCCTTGGAGGATCACTTCTGCCGCTCCGGATCTCCTCTTTAGTTCCATCGGACTCAAGGTAGGATGATCTTCAGGGGATTAGTGTTAGGTTATTTTAAGGGGGGTTTGGGTTAGATTAGGGGTATGTGGGTGGTGGGTTTTAATGTTGGGGGGGGGTTGTATTTTTCTTTTACAGGCAAAAGAGCAGTTTTCTTTGGGGCATGCCCCACAAAAGGCCCTTTTAAGGGCTGGTAAGGTAAAAGAGCTTTGAACTTTTTTAATGTAGAATAGGGTAGGGAATTTTTTTTATTTTGGGGGGCTTTGTTATTTTATTAGGGGGCTTAGATTAGGTGTAATTAGCTTAAAATTGTTGTAATATTTTTTAAATGTTTGTAACCTATTTTTTTAATTTTTGTAACTTAGCTTTTTTTATTTTTTGTACTTTAGTTAATTTATGTAATTGTATTTAATTGTAGTTATTTGTATTTAATTTATTTAATGATAGTGTAGTGTTAGGTTTAATTGTAACTTAGGTTAGGATTTATTTTACAGGTAATTTTGTATTTCTTTTAGCTAGGTAGTTATTAAATAGTTAATAACTATTTAATAACTATTCTAACTAGCTAAAATAAATACAAAGTTACCTGTAAAATAAATATAAATCCTAAAATAGCTACAATGTAATTATTAATTACATTGTAGCTATCTTAGGGTTTATTTTACAGGTAAGTATTTAGTTTTAAATAGGAATAATTTATTTAATGATAGTGTTAGGTGTAATTGTAACTTAGGTTAGTTTTTATTTTACAGGTAAATTTCTCTTTATTTTAGCTAGGTAGCTATTAAATAGTTAATAACTATTTAATAGCTATTGTACCTAGTTAAAATAAATGGAAAGTTACCTGTAAAATAAAAATAAATCCTAAGATAGCTACAATATACTTATTATTTATATTGTAGCTATATTAGGGTTTATTTTAAAGGTAAGTATTTAGTTTTAAATAGGATTAATTTAATTAATAATATAAATATTATTTAGATTTATTTAATTAATATTTAAGTTAGGGGGGTGTTAGGGTTAGTGTTAGACTTAGGTTTAGGGGTTAATACATTTATTACAGTGGCGGCTGTGTAGGGGGGGGCAGGATAGGGGTTAATAAACTTATTATAGGTGGCGACGGTGTAGAGGGGGCAGATTAGGGGTTAATAAGTTTAATATAGGTTGCGGCGGGTCCGGGAGCAGCGGTTTAGGGGTTAAACTATTTATTTAGTTGCGGCGAGGTGCGGGATCGGCAGTATAGGGGTTAATAACTTTATTATAGAGGGCGGCGGTATAGGGGGGGCAGGATAGGGGTTACTAGGTATAATGTAGGTTGCGGCGGTATCCGGGAGCGGCAATTTAGGGGTTAATACATTTATTATAGTTGCGGCGGGGTCAGGGAGCGGCGGTTTAGGGGTTAATATGTATAGAGTAGCTTGCGGTGGGCTCCGGGAGCGGCGGTTTAGGGGGTAATAACTTTATTTAGTTGCGGCGGTGTAGGGGGGGACAGCTTAGGGGTGTTTAGACTCGGGGTACATGTTAGAGTGTTAGGTGTAGACAGCTCCCATAGGAATCAATGGGATGTCTGGCAGCAGCGAACTTGTACTTTCGCTATGGTCAGACTCCCATTGATTCCTATGGGATCCGCCACCTCCAGGGCGGCGGTTTGAAAACCAGGTACGCTGGGCCGGAAAAGTGCAGAGCGTACCTGCTAGTTTTTTGATAACTAGCAAAAGTAGTCAGATTGTGCCGCACTTGTGTGCGGAACATCTGGAGTGACGTAAGAATCGATCTGTGTCGGACTGAGTCCGGTGGATCGAAGCTTACGTCACAAAATTCTACTTTTGCCGGTCTCTAGCCTTTGATAACTAAGGCGAATCAGCCTCGCCACAAATACGCTGCGGAATTCCAGCGTATTTGAGGTTGACGGCTTGATAACTACCCCCCTATATACTGAACACAAGATGAACAGTCTTACAATCAGCAGCTGGAATATACAAGGACTCACTTCCTCCACCTTTGGAGACAAAATCAGAGATCCTGATTTTCAACAAAATATAAGAAACCATGATATTATCTTGTTAAAGGAGACATGGCAAGATAGAAGCACAGCATCATCTTGCCCTATGGACTATAAAGAGTTAATAATCCCTGCAGCAAAAAAGAAAAAAGGAGGGAGACTCTCAGGGGGTTATTAGTGTGGTACAAAGAGAGTCTCAAACCATTTATCACCCCAGTGAAGAAAGGTACAACACATCTGTGGATACAAATATCAAAGAACCTTGTACAGACATCTCACAATCTCTACCTCAGTGCCATATACATTCCACCACAGGATTTACCATATAATGAACCAGAATACTTCAATACACTGCAGGGGGAGATCTCAAACAAAAGGACAAATTATGCTAATTGGAGACATGAATGTTCGCACAAGCAATGCAAGGGACTGTACCCCCAGCCAAGGAAATAAACATATATTTGGAAAGAGTACGAATTTTAACACCCTGATGGACACTCAGAGAAACAGCTATGATAAAATAATAAACACACATGGGAAAAAACTCATTGATGTTTGTAAAAGATTATGAAGCTCATTTATGAAGCTCCGTACAGAGCTTGTGGGCCTGTGTTTCTGGTGAGTCTTCAGACTCGCCAGAAACAGCAGTTATGAAGCAGCAGTCTAAAGACCACAATTCAAACCAATCGAGTATGATTGGGTTGATTGACACTTCCCTGCTGGCGGCCCATTGGCCACAAGTCTGCAGGGGGCGGCGTTGCACAGCAGCTCTTGTGAGCTGCTGGTGCAATGCTGAATCTGAGCAGGCGGACAGGAATCGCCACAATTCAACCCGATCGAGTACGATCAGGTTGATTGACACCTCCCTGCTGATGGCCCATTGGCCGTGAGTCTGCAGGGGGCGGCATTGCACCAGCAGCTCTTGTGAGTTGCTGGTGCAATGCTGAATACGGAGAGCGTATTGCTCTCCGCATTCAGTGAGGTCTTGTGGACCTGATCCACACTGTCAGATCAGGTCCGGAAGACCTTTGATAAATAGGCCTCTAGGTCTGTACATTGTAAATGGAAGGGTAACTGGAGACAGGCTGGGAAGTTTTACATTTAACTCATCAAGTGGTAAAAGTGTCATTGACTATGTGATAACTGACCTGGACATCAGAAAGATCAATTCCCTAATAGTTAGACCCCAGTCCTACCTATCAGACCATAACCAAATGGTCAAACACATCAATAGTTTAAAGAAAATCCCAACATGGAAAGCCAGGAAACATCTGTACAGAATGCCCCCTAATTACCTGTGGTCCCAACAAAGTAAGGAAATCTTTATGAACAGCTTTGGAACTGAGGAGATAACTAATCACATTAATGCTTTCATTAATAGAAGCTACAGTTATACTCCATATGACACAAATAAAGCAACAAATGATTTAACAACTATTCTCCATAGAGCAGCAAACAAATCCCTTAAACTGTCAGACAAAAGACAAAGGAAACATAACAATAAAAGTGATTGGTTTGATAAAGAATGTGCAGCCTTAAGACTTGAGGTGAGAAAATGATCAAACCTTAAACACAGAGAACCACTGCGAGAGGATCTGAGGTGCACGTATAACCGTAAACTAAAGACTACAAAACTACCCTAAAAAGCAAGAAAATAAACCACCTAAATAAAACACTCTCCCAAATTCAAGAATCAACAGATAATAATTCCTTTTGGAGCTTGTGGAAAAAATTCACCTCAAAAGCCACTGTGCATATTCCAATCCAAGATGGTGACATATGGACAGATTATTTTCAAACATTATACAAAGATCTAGAACCTAATAAGCTCAGTACGTCACAAAAAGAAACTCAAGAAAAACTGTTAAATTTAGAAAATGTAATAAAGAACTATCAAACTCCTCTAGACTTCCCCTTCACACTACAGGAAGTTGCTGAAGGCATAAAGTCATTAAAACCAAGAAAAGCTTGTGGATCTGATCAAATACTAAATGAGATGCTGATTCACAGCAGCCCACAGCTCCAAGAGGCTCTCACAAAACTGTTTAATATTTTACAATCAGGGCACTTCCCAGAAACATGGACAGACGGTCTGATTACCCCAATCCACAAACATGGGGATCTAACTGACCCAAATAACTACAGGGGAGTCTGTGTAAACAGCAATGTGAGCAAACTCTTCTGCACAATCCTGAACCAGAGAATATTAAACATTTCTAATAGACAGCAGAACCCTGCACATAAGTCAGGTAGGTTTTCTCCCTAAACAAAGAACCACAGACCACTTCTTCACATTACAAGCTATCACTAACAAGCATGTAAAAAGCTCACCATCAGGGAAGGTGTTTGCATGTTTTGTGGACTTCAAAAAAGCATTTGACTCAATCTGGCACCCTGGCTTATACATGAAACTGCTACAAAGTGGAATTGGTGGGAAGACATATGACATAATAAAGACCATGGGCGCGATCCGATATACGGCGTAGTTTTTGGCGCAAGCGAGGGAACCCGCGCCGCCCATAGTTTCACCTCGCACATCGGGGTATTACATATACCCGCCGGCAGTTCCTAAAGTGCCGTAAGTCTGATAAACCAGCGATGTCAAGAAATGAGCGTAACTACAAATTTCTGGAGTCGCCAGTGACTTACGGCACTTTAGAAACTGCCGGCGCCTAAGAAAACTAACTAAAATGTTAAATCTCCCGTAACTGTCTAACCTGCCTCCCAAAAATAAGCCTGACACGTATACCCCTATATCCACAATCCCCCCTCTCACTCCTAATAATAAATGTATTAACCCCTAGACCGACAACCCCCCACAACGCAATAAGCCTAATTATTAACCCCTAAACCGCCATAGCCCACACCACAATAAACCTATCCTAGTATTAACCCCTAAGCCGCCATAGCCCACACCGCAATAACTAATAAAGTGTATTAACCCCTAAACCACCGCTCCCGGAGCCCACCGCCACCTACATTATATGTATTAACCCCTAAACCGCCGCTCCCGGACCCCGCCACACCTAAATAAAGTGTTTAACCCCACCAACCGCCCCCCGGACCCCGTCACCACCTACATTAAATGTATTAACCCCTAATCTGACCCCCCCTACACCGCCGCCACCTACATTAAATTTATTAACCCCTAATCTGACCCCCCTACACCGCCGCCACCTACATTAAATTTATTAACCCCTAATCTGACCCCCCTACACTGCCGCCACCTACATTAAATTTATTAACCCCTAAACCTAAGTCTAACCCTAACACCCCCCTAACTTAATTATTAATTAAATAAATCTAAATAATATTACTATTATTAACTAAATTATTCCTATTTAAAACTAAATACTTACCTATAAAATAAACTCTAAGATAGCTACAATATAATTATTAATTACATTGTAGCTATTTTAGGATTTATTTTTATTTTACAGGCAACTTTGTATTTATTTTAACTAGGTACAATAGCTATTAAATAGTTAATAACTATTTAATAGCTACCTAGTTAAAATAATTACAAAATTACCTGTAAAATAAATCCTAACCTAAGTTACAAATACACCGAACACTACACTATCAATAAATAAATTAAATTAATTAACTACAATTAGCTAAAATAAAATACAATTAAATAAAATAAACTATAGTACAAAAAACAAACAAACACTAAATTACAGGGAAAAAAAAATATAAAAAAAGGAGTTTAAACTAATTACACCTAATCTAAGTCCTCTAATAAAATAAAAAAGCCCCCCAAAATAATAAAATGCCCTACCCTATACTAAATTACAAATAGCCCTTAAAAGGGCTTTTTGTGGGTCATTGCCCCAAAGTAATCAGCTCTTTTACCTGTAAAAAAAAAAAGACAATACCCCCCCCAACATTACAACCCACCACCCACACACCCCTACTCTAAAATCCACCCAATCCCCCTTAATAAAACCTAACACTACCCTGTCACGAATACCTCAGGATTCAGCTAAGAAAGGGTTAATCTAAGAACAGTTGTTTGTTTTTTTAAAAATAGCTGTGTCCTGGGTTTGTGTTTCTTTGAAGTGCCAGGAGCATAATAAATGCTTAGCAGTGTAAACAGGATAGAGTTTTATGGCTTAGACTGTCAGGAGAATACATGATAGATAACAGGGCCTCAGTCACACATCCTGATGAGGTCAATAAAATACCGGGTACTGCAGTATTGAGCCGGGAGGGGAGTGCAGAAGAGAGATTAATTGGACAATTTGCTTGATCTCACCAAAACAGAGTTGGCCACTGTGGGCATCCATACTTCCATCGGCGCATACGCAGTAAGGCAATTTGGATGCTGCGGCTCTGCACACAGCATAGCAAAGCTGATTTCACTCGGTGTGTGGTGTATTTATAGAGCATCTATATTCTCTGTGAGTTTCTGACAAGCGTGAAGTACATCCGTGCCACATTTGTGAGGAGCGATAAAAGAAGCGTCACCTCAGATTACCAGTTTAAGGCACATGAACATTGGTTTTTCAGAAGATTTCTGACTGTCTCTGCGCTAAGGATAACAGTGTGCTGGACCACTGCGAAGTTTCAGCCCGCTCCATTAGCACCATCTGGGTGCTTTATGTTTGTGAGTAATCACATTCACCTGTGCTGTTGTCTTTACCTGTGTTGGTGATATTAGGCCATGGTGGCGCCTCTGTTTTTTACTTTTTTCAGATTTTGAACACCAGGATAGCCATCATTTGACAGAGTGCTGCCTCAACGTCCGGATTTTCTTGTCATCTTGGTTTCTTGGACTTTTTTAATTTTTTTATTATTTTATTTTATTGTATCTTTCATCATTTTTTATTTATATTTTATATTAATATTGTTATTATTATATTATATGGTGCTTAGCATAGAAAACTGTGCTGCTACTCATTATTGAGATTCCATAAGGCCCTTACATAGATTTTTAATTGTATTTGCTATTGAGGAAGCGCCCCTAAGGGCGTGGTGTGTTTTGAGCACACATCACTCTCTATATACAATTAAATTAAATAAACTATAGTACAAAAACCAAACACTAAATTACAGGAAAAAAAAATATTACAAGAAGTTTAAACTAATTACACCTAATCTAAGTCCTCTAATAAAATAAAAAAAGCCCCCCAAAATAATAAAATGCCCTACCCTATACTAAATTACAAATAGCCCTTAAAAGGGCTTTTTGCTGGGCATTGCCCCAAAGTAATCAGCTCTTTTACCTGTAAAAAAAAAAAGACAATACCATTCCCCCCCAACATTACAACCCACCACCCACACAACCCTACTCTAAAATCCACCCAATCCCCCTTAATAAAACCTAACACTACCCTGTCACGAATACCTCAGGATTCAGCTAAGAAATGGTTAATCTAAGAACAGTTGTTTGTTTTTTAAAAATAGCTGTGTCCTGGGTTTGTGTTTCTTTGAAGTGCCAGGAGCATAATAAATGTTTAGCAGTAGAATTTATGGCTTAGACTGTCAGGATAATACATGATAGAAAACAGGGCCTAAGTCACACATCCTGATGAGATCAATAAAAGAACATTGGTCTAATGCCTATATGTGTTTAAAGACAGGGGGGTTTCTTAGCCCACCCAGGAGGGTGTGGTCAGGCCACCTGATCTATGGAAAATAGGTATAAGAATCTTATTTTTCAGCTAAGAGATGTTCATTCTACATGGGAGGCTGCTTGTTACAGCGTGAGTGACAATTTTCTTCTTGCCCATCTCCCTGGGGGCAGACTCATAAGCTAGTGAAGTATTAGGTCTGTTATTTTTCTCCTTTTTTATTTTAAAACACTGTTTGCTAATGTGTCATTTTATTTGTACCAACTTTTATTAATGCATTGTGCATAATATTTTTGGCATAATAAATAATTATTTTATTAAGTTTGGCCTTTGTCTAATAATTGAACCACGTTACTGAAAGAGACTGGAATATTAGAACTGTATAATTTAGGTTATTTTTCTGCTAAATTGTACTCAGAGAGTTAATGTGTAAGTCTGGGTTTTTCCTTAGGATTTTCCCTTTAATAAATTTTAAGTGGTGGCAGCTGAGATATTGTAGTTAGTGTGGGTGGCATTAAAGGAGTTTTGGGGCATTTCTTTTACATCTAGTACAGACTGGAGAGTGGTGTTAACCCTTGCACCCAAGGCTAGATTGTGGCTAGATTGTGACCTATCAGTGAGAGTAGAAGGGGTCTGATAACCCTTTCTGTGCCAAATAAGTGACTGGCGCGGGGTTGGATAACCTTGGTTCGTCACAAATTGGTGGGCAGCGGTGTAGATAAAAAAAATTTTATTCGATTTTAGTGCAATTGTGGATTTGCTAGTGTAAAAGAAATTGTTTCTTACAATTTCCAAAGGCTAAAACTCAGTGCAATATATAGTCACACATTGCAAACAGTCCCCTTCCCTATTCTCTGTTTTTCTTTTCTATTTTATTTTTGCTATGGAATCATACGAGCAACAGACTAAAGAAGTGTTGGCACTCTTATGCCAGGAGCGTGATATTCCAACACGTGGAAAGAACAAAGAGGTACTAATACAAGCTCTTGTTGAATACGATAACAGCCAAATCACACCAGTTGAGGTCTCAGGAGAGATGTCTGCAGCTGGGGGCAGCGATTCATCAGGATCTGGGGATCCATTAGACTGTTATTTGCAAACTGTTCTTAAATATATGGGCTCGGCGGATGCAAGTTTGCGCATGGAACTGATTACAAAGTTTTATGAGAGACAGGCTGCTGTGGCAGCAGCTGAGAGACAGGCTACTGTGGAAGCGGCTGAGAGAGAGTCTCTGGCAGCTGAAAGACAGGCTGCTGAAGGACAGGCTGAGAGAGAGTATCAGCTTCAGCTTGCATGGTTGGAGAGAGGGATGGTCTCCCCTGTTGTTAGTGAACCTAGAGACCCACCTGCTCCCGAGTGCGTGCAGAGAATTTTCCCACTCTGGAGAAAGATGGAGATGTGGATGTATTCCTGCGTAGCTTTGAGAAAGTTTGCAGACAGTTCCAGTTGCCAAGGGAGCAGTGGGCCAAGTACCTTACCCCTGGCCTGAAAGGTCCTGCACTGGAGGCGTTTGCTGAACTACCCCCAGAGTTTGATCAGGACTATGATTCCATTAAAGCTGCACTGCAGAGGAGGTATAATCTTACTCCTGAGGTGTACAGGAAGAAATTCCATTTTTTGCAGAAAGGTTTGTCAGAGAGCTATACTACAGCTGTTGAGAACTTGATGAGAGCCTTTAAACAGTGGGTCAGAGGATTAAAAGTTGCCACTATGGAGGAGCTGGAAGATTTGATCGTGAAGGAGCAATTTATGCAGCTTGGCCCAGCAGAAGTTCAAGAATGGGTTTTGGACCGTAAACCCACAACAGCATTGGAAGCTGGTGAGCTGGCTGATTTTTACACAGCCAACAGGTCACCAGGGAATGGGAGAAAATCCTTTTCTAAGGGGGGGGGTCCACCTGGAAAGGAGCTGCTGCACGACCCCCCTTCACAAAACCTGCTGTGCCATTATCTAGTGTGTCTGCTCCCTCTGGGAAAGGAGGGGCGGGTGCTGCACCTGGGCAGGGAGATACCCGCAAGTGTCTTGCTTGTCAAAAAATGGGTCACATCAGCACTAACTGCCCAGAGAGGAAGAAACCTTCAGCATCAGCAGGAGGAGGCCGCTCCTCAGGATTATCATCTTTGGTTTTGTTTGTAACCCGGCCAGAGGAAAGTACCAATGAGAACATACAACCTGTGACTGTTGGAGATAAGGTAACATTGGGGCTTAGGGACACGGGTGCAGAAATGACTATTGTGCGTCCAGAGCTAGTGAGCTCGAAGGACATTATCCCTGGAAAGACTCTAGCAGTAAAAGGGATTGGGGGAGTACAACCTGCAGTGCCTATGGCACGAGTATATCTAGATTGGGGAGCAGGAAGAGGGTTAAGAGATGTGGGAGTGTCAGATAATATTCCTACAAATGTATTGCTTGGTACTGATTTGGGTAGATTATTATCACAGTATATACCTGATCATGATACCTGTGACCTAGGTAAACAAGATAGGGGTCCTAATGTACAAGAGGCCATGTGTAACTATGCCTAGATATGTGCTGAAGGGGAGGGGGCAGGGTGTGTGTGTGACGCAGCCTTTACCTGAACCAGACATGTCTGTAGGGCCCTGTGAAAATATGGGAGGATGCACTGAGAGAGAGAGAGAGCTGAATGAGAATGACAGTCTGTTGGTGTGTGAACCAATCATCCCTAAGTACCAAAAGTGCGTAGAAGTAGTGCCAGAGGGGGAGGGCCCCTCTGTATCAGTGGTAACCCAACAGCAGTCTGCCCAGATTAGGGAGCAGGGGGTGCTTCAGTCCGAGGACCCAGGGGAGAACACTGATAAGGAAGGTGGGGGCCTCAAACAGCACAGTCACTAATAATTGGCCAGAGTCAGGATTTTCAGCAGGCCCAGGGGACCGATCCCACACTAGGGAAGATCAGGGACCTAGCTAGGCAGCTGCCTGCTGACTCTGATAAAGAGAGAGTGTACTGGAATAAAGGGAGGTTGTACCGGGAGTCCATTCCAGTGGGGGGACAGGATCCCTGGCTAGCTGAGAGACAGTTAATGGTACCTAAACAGTTTAGAGCGCAACTGTTGGGAGTGGCCCATGAAATTCCTATGACAGGACATCTAGGGGTACAGAGAACCAAAGCCCGATTGTCCCATCACTTTTATTGGCCGGGGATGGGTACTGATGTTGCTAATTATTGTCACTCCTGTCCTGCATGTCAGAAAGTGGGGAAACCTGGAGAGGTGGGACATGCCCCTTTAATTCCCCTCCGCATAGTGACTGAGCCCTTTGAGAGGGTGGCTGTGGATATAGTAGGGCCCCTAGCTATCCCAAGCAGTTCAGGGAAAAGATTCATTCTGACGGTAGTGGATTATGCGACCCGCTACCCAGAGGCGGGGGCCCTGTCATCTATCAGGGCTGATAAAGTGGCTGATGCTTTATTGGGTATCTTTGCAAGGGTAGGTTTCCCTAAGGAAATGCTAACTGATCAGAGCACGCAATTTATGTCTGGCCTGATGCAGAGTCTATGTAAAAAGGTGCAGGTAGAACACCTAGTGACTAGCCCATACCACCCCCAGACCAATGGCTTGTGTGAAAGGTTTAATTGGATCCTGAAGCAGATGCTCAAAACCTTTGTGTAGTCATAGGGGAAGGACTGGGAGCGTTACTTGCTGCACCTACTATTTGCTTATAGAGAGGTGCCCCAGGAATCCACTGGTTTCTCCCCCTTTGAATTCCTATATGGACGCAGAGTGCGTGGCCCCCTTGATCTGATCAGGGACAAGTGGGAAGGGAAATTTTGTGCTCAAGAGACCTCAGTAGTAGACTATGTAATAAGGTTTAGGGACAGAATGCATAGCCTAGTGGGGGAGGTACAGGAAAACCTAAAGGCTGCCCAGTCTAAGCAGAAGCAGTGGTATGACCGGAATGCCAGAGAGAGAGTGTATGATGTGGGACAGAAAGTGCTTGTTTTAATACCCATGAGACAGAACAAACTACAGGCTGCCTGGGAGGGTCCATTTACTATCCTAAAGAGAATGAGATGTGAACCTGTACGAGGAGAGACTGATGGGGGAGAAAGGCAGATAGACTGTGTGGGTCTGTCTGTACCTGAACTGAGTTTAGCTGTACAGGGAGAAACTGTCTGTGAGAGGAGGCAGATGAGTGGTGAGTGTCTGTCTGTTGTAGACCCTTATGTGAAAAGGGCTGTGTGTGAAAATGCTCAGAGACATTATGACCAGGAGAGAGGACAGAGTGCATGTGTGCAAAGTGCTGTGCCTGAACTGGGGGTGTCTGTGCTGAGATGTGAAACTGTACAGTGTGAGACTGATGGCGGAGAAAGGCAGATAGACTGTGTGGGTCTGTCTGTACCTGAACTGAGTTTAGCTGTACAGGGAGAAACTGTCTGTGAGAGGAGGCAGATGAGTGGTGAGTGTCTGTCTGTGATTGAATCAGTGAATTCTATAGAAGGAGGTGAGATTGACGGGGAGAGAATGACTGGGTGACTGGTCCGCTGGATGATGTGTGCCAGTCTGTGCCAGGGCCAATTCAGTTCCCTGTGAATAGACACACTATAGGGGATAAATGGCAGAAGGAATATGTGTGCTTGTCTGCACCAGTGTCAGAAGGATCCCAGATTCTGTGTGAGGATGCAAAGTGGCAGACTGACTGTGAGAGAGAGCAGGGGGGAAAGCTAGCCCACTCTATGACAGAAGCAGCAGAGCCACAGATTTCAGAGTGTGTGGGGGAGGAGAGTACAGGATACTCTTTGAGGGACCCCCAGAGTGAGTGTGAAAGATTGTGGTTGACAGAGACCCCAGTAACCTCAGCTGTGACCTATAAACAGATTGCACAGACTAGGGGACAGAGACTGACACAGACTGCAGACACAGGGGGGGGGGTACAGAGAAGTGTTTTTACACAGCCCCACAGTGCCATTCAGCAAATACACTGATAGGAGTGCAGCATCGGAGTCCCCAGAAGGCTCAGCAGCTAGGACCCACAGTGGAGAGGAGGGGGCATTTAGTCAACCCCCTACCAACCATAACAGAGTGCAGGAATTCTACTCCAGTGGGAGGGCAAGAGCCCGTGGTAGTTAAGCAGCAACTGACAGCACACAACATGTTCAGAGAGCACACCATAGGTAGCAAGACCCTAGGTTTCACAGGCACCTCGGTAACAGGGAATGATGTGTTATGCAGGGATAAGATGCAAGCCTTATTGGGGGAGGTACCTGCAAACCCCAGAGATGCCATATTCCCACAAAAACAGTTGCAGGATTTTACTGCCAGAGAGGGAGTATATGAGATGGGGCAAAATGTTCTGGTACTAACACCCATGAGGCAGAACCAGCTACAGGCTGCCTGGGAGGGGCCCTGCAATATATGAAATCAGATGGGTAGAGCAACTAGTGTGTCACTTTTAAAAGGAGGGCATCCTGCTGGCAAAACTGCTATGTGCAATTTGTCTGGCAATGGCGTTATCACCGCAAGGGGAAGCTCCCTTTGATACTCATCGGGAGTGGCTCGTAGCCACCCCCTTTTGCGTCTCTTATTGGGGGAGGTGTCTCAAATACCCCAGGATTCAGCTAAGAAAGGGTTAATCTAAGAACAGTTGTTTGTTTTTTAAAAATAGCTGTGTCCTGGGTTTGTGTTTCTTTGAAGTGCCAGGAGCATAATAAATGCTTAGCAGTGTAAACAGGATAGAATTTTATGGCTTAGACTGTCAGGAGAATACATGATAGAAAACAGGGCCTAAGTCACACATCCTGATGAGGTCAATAAAAGAACATTGGTATAATGCCTATATGTGTTTAAAGACAGGGTGGTTTCTTAACCCACCCAGGAGGGTGTGGTCAGGCAACCTGATCTATGGAAAATAGGTATAAGAATCTTATTTTTCAGATATGAGATGTTCATTCTACATGGGAGGCTGCTTGTTACAGCGTGAGTGACAATTTTCTTCTTGCCAATCTCCCTGGGGGCAGACTCATAAGCTAGTGAAGTATTAGGTCTGTTATTTTTCTCCTTTTTTATTTTAAAACACTGTTTGCTAATGTGTCATTTTATTTGTACCAACTTTTATTAATAATGCATTGTGCATAATATTTTGGCATAATAAATAATTATTTTATTAAGTTTGGCCTTTGTCTAATAATTGAACCACGTTACTGAAAGAGACTGGAATATTAGGACTGTATAATTTAGGTTATTTTTCTGCTAAATTGTACTCAGAGAGTTAATGTGTAAGTCTGGGTTTTTCCTTAGGATTTTCCCTTTAATAAATTTTAAGTGGTGGCAGCTGAGATATTGTAGTTAGTTAGTGTGGGTGGCATTAAAGGAGTTTTGGGGCATTTCTTTTACGTCTAGTACAGACTGGAGAGTGTTGTTAACCCTTGCACCCACTGAACTAAATCGCAAGCTGGCCTGGTGTGGCTAGATTGTGACCTATCAGTTAGAGTAGAAGGGGTCCGATAACCCTTTCTGTGTCAAATAAGTGACTGGCGCGGGGTTGGATAACCTTGGTTCATCACATACCCCATTGAAGCTCACCCTACCTTGAGCCGTCTTCACCCAGCCGGGCACCAGTGGTCATCCGATCCGGGCAGAATTCTTCATCCGATGGGGCAGAAGAGGACATCTGGACCGGCAGAAGTCTTCATCCTATCCGGGCAGAAGAGGACATCCAGACCATCAGATGGCTTCATCCAGGCAGCATCTTCTATCTTCTTCCATCCGACGAGGAGCGACTAAATCTTGAAGACATCCGGCGCGGAGCATCCTTCCAGCACGACGACTACTCGACAAATGACAGTTCCTTTAAATGACGTCATCCAAGACGGCATCCCTCAAATTCTGATTGGCTGATAGGATTCTATCAGCCAATCGGAATTAAGGTAGGAAAAATCCGATTGGGTGATTTAATCAGCCGATCGGATTGAACTTCAATCCGATTGGCTGATTGGATCAGCCAATAGAATGCAGGGTCAATTCTATTGGCTGATCCAATCAACCAATCGGATTTTACCTACCTTAATTCTGATTGGCTGATAGAATCCTATCAGCCAATCGGAATTCGAGGGACGCCATCTTGGATGACGTCATTTAAAGGAACCATCATTCGAGTAGTCGTCGTGCTGGAAGGATGCTCCACGCCGGATGTCTTCAAGATGGAGTCACTCCTCGTCGGATGGAAGAAGATAGAAGATGCAGCCTGGATGAAGCCTTCTGCCGGTCCAGATGTCCTCTTCTGCCCGGATAGGATGACTACTTCTGCCGGTCCAGATGTCCTCTTCTGCCCCATCGGATGAAGACTTCTGCCCGGATCGGATGACCACTGTTGCCCGGCTGGGTGAAGACGGCTTAAGGTAGAGGGATCTTCAATGGGGTAGTGTTAGGTTTAATTAAGGTGGGATTGGGTGGGTTTTAGAGTAGGGGTGTGTGGGTGGTGGGTTGTAATGTTGGGGCGGTATTGTCTTTTTTTTTACAGGTAAAAGAGCTGATTACTTTGGGGCAATGCCCCTCAAAAAGCCCTTTTAAGGGCTATTTGTAATTTAGTATAGGGTACGGCATTTTTATTATTTTGGGGGGCTTTTTTATTTTATTAGCGGGCTTAGATTAGGTGTAATAATCTTGTAATATTTTTTTTCTGTAATTTAGTGGGGGGTTTTTGTACTATAGTTTATTTAATTTAATTGAAATATATTTTAGCTAATTGTAATTAATTAATTTAATTTATTAATTGATGGTGTAGTGTTAGGTGTATTTGCAACTTAGGTTAGGATTTATTTTACAGGTAATTTTGTAATTATTTTAACTAGGTAGCTATTAAATAGTTATTAACTAGTTAAAAGCTATTGTACATAGTTAAAATAAATACAAAGTTGCCTGTAAAATAAAAATAAATCCTAAAATAGCTATAATGTAATTATTAATTATATTGTAGCTATCTTAGGGTTTATTTTATAGGTAAGTATTTAGTTTTAAATAGGAATACTTTAGTTAATAATAGTAATATTATTTAGATTTATTTAAATAATAATTAAGTTAGGGGGCTTAGGGGTTAATACATTTAATATAGTGGCGGCGACGTTGGGGGCGGGAGATTAGGGGTTAATAAATTTAATGTAGGTGGCGGCGGTGTAGGGGAGTCAGATTAGGGGTTAATAAATTTAATGTAGGTGGCGGGGGGGTCCGGGAGCGGCGGTTTAGGAGTTAAACACTTTATTTAGGTGCGCCGTGGTCCGGGAGCGGCGGTTTAGGGGTTAATACATATAATGTAGGTGGCGGTGGGCTCCGGGAGCGGCAGTTTAGGGGTTAATACACTTTATTAGGTATTGCGGTGGGGGATTGCGGTTGACAGGTAGATAGAAATTGTGCATGCGTTAGGTGTTAGGTTTTTTTTGCAGGCATTTTAGGGAGTTACGATGCTCCCCTACTCAGCGCAAGGCCTGCTACGGCTGAATTTTATGGCGAGGTAAAAATGGAGTAAGATTTCTCCATTTTCGTCACGTAAGGCCTTGCGCTGGATATTGGATACTGACTTACGACGCGGTCCCATGTTAGCATATGAGAGTAAAAATTGCTGGTGATGGGTGAAAAATACGGGCGTAACTTGTATGCTACGCCGTATATGTGATACCAAAACAGCGCAAAAACCGGCGTCGCCGGCTTTTGTGGGCGACGCTGCATATCAGATCGGGCCCCATGTATTCATCCCTCAAATGTAAAGTAAAAATAAACAAACTATAAACAAAGAGCTTTGAACAAAAGAGAGGTGTCGGACAAGGATGCAGCCTCAGCCCCACATTATTCAACCTGTACATTAATGATATGCCCACAGTACTGGATAAATGCACAGCACCAGGTATATCCCTGAATGGGAAGAAAATCCATTGGGGCCTAGTTATCAAGCCGTCAACCTCAAATACGCTGGAATTCCGCAGCGTATTTGTGGCGAGGCTGATTCGCCTTAGTTATCAAAGGCTAGAGACCGGCAAAAGTAGAATTTTGTGACGTAAGCTTCGATCCGCCGGGTCCGACACAGATCGATTCTTAAGTCACTCCAGATGTTCCGCACACAAGTACGGCACAATCTGACTACTTTTGCTAGTTATCTTTTACGGCCCAGCGTACCTGGTTTTCAATCCGCCGCCCTGGAGGCGGCGGATCCCATAGGAATCAATGGGAGTCTGACCATAGCGAAAGTACAAGTTCGCTGCTGCCAGACATCACATTGATTTCTATGGGAGCTGTCTACACCTAACACCCTAACATGTACCCCGAGTCTAAACACCACTAATCTGCCCCCCTACACCGCCGCAACTAAATAAAGTTATTACCCCCTAAACCGCCGCAGCCCATCGCAAGTATAATACATGTATTAACCCCTAAACTGCCGCTCGCGGAGCCCACCGCAAGCTACTCTATACATATTAACCCCTAAACCACCGCTCCCGGAGCCCACCGCCACCTACATTATACCTAGTAACCCCTATCCTGCCCCCCTATAGCGCCGCACTCTATAATAAAGTTATTAACCCCTATCCTGCCGATCCCGCACCTCGCCGCAACTAAATAAATAGTTTAACCCCTAAACCGCCGCTCCCGAACCCCCGCAACCTATATTAAATTTATTAACCCCTATCCTGCCCCCCCTACACCGTCGCCACCTATAATAAATTTATTAACCCCTATCCGGCCCCCCACTACACCGCCGCCACTGTAATAAAATTATTAACCCCTAAACCTAAGTCTAACACTAACCCTAACACCCCCCTAACTTAAATATTAATTAAATAAATCTAAACAATATTTCTATTATGAACTAAATTAATTCTATTTAAAACTAAACACTTACCTTTAAAATAAACCCTAATATAGCTACAATATAAATAATAATTATATTGTAGCTATCTTAGGATTTATTTTTATTTTACAGGTAACTTTCAATTTATTTTAACTAGGTACAATAGCTATTAAATAGTTATTAACTATTTAATAGCTTACCTAGCTAAAATAAAGAGAAATTTACCCGTAAAATAAAAACTAACCTAAGTTACAATTACACCTAACACTACACTATACTTTAATAAATTATTCCTATTTAAAACTAAATACTTACCTGTAAAATAAACCCTAAGATAGCTACAATGTAATTAATAATTACATTGTAGCTATCTTAGGATTTATATTTATTTTACAGGTAACTTTGTATTTATTTTAGCTAGTTAGAATAGTTATTAAATATTTATTAACTATTTAATAACTACCTAGCTAAAAGAAATACAAAATTACCTGTAAAATAAATCCTAACCTAAGTTACAATTAAACCTAACACTACACTATCTTTAAATGAATTAAATAAATTAACTACAAATAACTACAATTAAATACAATTACATAAACTAACTAAAGTACAAAAAAAAAAAGCTAAGTTACAAAAAATAAAAAAAATAAGTTACAAACATTTTAAAAATATTACAACAATTTTAAGCTACTTACACCTAATCTAAGCCCCCTAATAAAATAACAAAGCCCCCCAAAATAAAAAAAATGCCCTACCCTATTCTAAATTAAAAAAGTTCAAAGCTCTTTTACCTTACCAGCCCTTAAAAGGGCCTTTTGTGGGGGCATGCCCCAAAGAATTCAGCTCTTTTGCCTGTAAAAGAAAAATACAACCCCCCAACATTAAAACCCACCACCCACATACCCCTAATCTAACCCAAACCCCCCTTAAAATAACCTAACACTAATCCCCTGAAGATCAGCCTACCATTAGTCGTCTTCACTCAGCCGAGCAGCGATGGAACCGAAGAGGAGACCCGGAGCGGCAGAAGTGATCCTCCAAGCGGCGCTGAAGAAATCTTACATCCGATGAAGTGATCCTCCAAGCGGCGCTGAAGAACTCTTCCATCCGGGCGATGTCATCTTCCAAGAGGCACTGAAGAAGTCTTCTATCCGGGCGATGTCATCTTCCAAGCCAGGTCTTCAATCTTCATCCCGCCGACGCGGAACATCCTTCTTTATCGACGGACTACCGACGAATGAAGGCTCCTTTAAGGGACGTCATCCAAGATGGCGTCCCTTCAATTCCGATTGGCTGATAGGATTCTATCAGCCAATCGGAATTAAGGTAGGAAAAATCTGATTGGCTGATTGAATCAGCCAATCAGATTCAAGTTCAATCCGATTGGCTGATCCAATCAGCCAATCAGATTGAGCTCGCATTCTATTGGCTGATCAAGTGTCTTTATTCGCCGACTCTTGTTCAAGTCTCAAAAATTTCTGAAGGTGTCTAGGATCGTCGAAAAACTTAGTTCCCTGTTGGGTTTGGAGTTTGACTCTCGCTGGGAACAACAAGGACACAGAGCGCCCAGCCTCTATCAAAGATTTGCAATAAGGGGAGAACTCTCTTCGTCTCCTAGAGATTTCCGCTGAGTAGTCCTGAAAGATAAGGATTTTCTTCCCTTCAAACAACAAGGGGGAACACTGGCGGTAGGCTCTCAGTAGTAGTATTTTATCTTTGAAGTTAAGGTAGCGAATCATAACCTGACGGGGTCCCCTTGTATTTTTCGGATCTTGATTGACGGTGCCCACTCTGTGAGCTCTTTCAGCTCTACACGGTATATCTTCTGAACTCAGCTTCAGTAGCATAGGTAAGGTCTTTTCTGCAAATTCCATTAGGCCTGCGCTCAGTACAGACTCTGGAAGCCCGACAATACAGAGATTGTTTCGCCGTGAGCGATTTTCAAGGTCGTCAATTTTTTCCATTAACAACTTATTCTGAGCTTCTAGCGCTGTGACTTTGTTGGAATTTTCTCTTTGTCTTACTTCCCCATCTCCTACCCTTTGCTCAATGTGTTGGAGCCTGGATGAAAATGTCTTAAATTCTGAGGACAGAGAGTCCATCCCTGTCTGCAGCTGCTCAATTTTTGGTAAAAAGAGAGCCGAGATCTGGGAAACAATAGGATGGATCTCTTGTATAGCATCCTCTGCAGGTTCTACAGCCATGTTATCTGTAGCATGTACTTCCACCACTGCCTTTGTTCTTTTGTCCTGATGTTTCTGCCTGTTGGACATTGTGCCTGTGGTTTTAACGAAGCTTGTGTAATATTTCTGCATGCACTGTCAATCAGTATGTCCTTTTTTAGTGAAATAAAGATAATATGGATGAGGGGCTCAGTCCACTTAAATACAGAAAGAAAAGTTCTGTGTAGTAGGGATCTTGGTATTTATGTCTCCTTACAGTTGCTGGGGTAGTTGGGAGTGATATGATATGCGGAGGGTATGGTGCATTACCTAGGTTTTATTCCATTGCTAGTACCTTTCTACCCCTCTTAAACCTAGCAGAATCGCCAACCAATGTCCACATATTTAACTGTCTCACCCCTACTTTTGCTTTGTAGAGTGAGAGAATAACAGGTGCTTTATAGAGTCTTCCAGACGTTAGTAATGTTTCATCTCTGAAAATTCCTGACCCTTATCCAGCATAGTAGTTCTGCGGTAGCAGATGTCTATTCCCTAAGTGAGGCCTTTCTGTTTTTAGCGTGGACACCGGACCACCACGTGGTAAATAGCAGGCTGTCTTTTATAAGGCAATGTGGCTCAGGAGTCCTGAACACAATACTGGGCCCTCGCTGAAGTGTAAGTGGGTATTAGGGGTATATTGTTTGTCCCAGCCTGCTCCCCAAGTATGTGTGTACGTTCAAACTTACAGGCCTTCTCTTCTCGATAGCGCCAAGATGGCGGCACCTCCCCGCTCACTCACGGATTCCTTGAGCCTCGGTTCCAATCTGCACCGTTCCCCCTGTTATTCCGACGTTACCGGAGATTCTTTGAGAAGCTGTGGGGTTGCGATGGGGTAAATGCGTGTTCTGCCGCACTCGCGGCCCTTCTCAATTTTCCGTCTGTGTGTCGATCCGGTGGGGGAGCCGTTGACCAGGCTCCTTACTTTAGGGTGTCCGGACAGGTTTGGTTTAACTCCTGTCAAGGACCAAACGTTTTATGGGTGATTTGGGCGCAGGTTTAAGGAGTCCTCTGGTTATACTAACGGAGCTCCTTCTCCCTGCGACTGCTTGCTCCGCCCGCCCACCGGAAGTCATCATCAAACTAAGTTTAATGAACAAAAACGTTTTTTACTTGCATTATTCTGCAAACAGTTCTCTGCATTGAGTCTGCAGCTAAGGGAAGTGGCTGCTAGATCTTGTTCCTTTAAAAACGGCTCCATTGCTCAGGTCTGGTTATACACTAATTAATTTCAGCCTGCCTGTGTTTAATCACACAACAGACTGTATCATCATCAAAGTAAGTTTAATGAACAAAAATATTTTTTTTACTTGCCTTTTTCTGAAAACAGTTCTCTGCATTGAGTCTGCAGCTAAGGTAAGTGGGGTGGCTGCTAGATCTTGTTCCTTTGAAAGCTGATCCATTGATCATGTCTGGCTTGCTTTTCTTTGCATGTGTTTGCTGCAACACAAGCGGACAGGTCCACCTACTGGCTATTTTAATGTATGCATGTGCTAATGCTTTCAATAGCAGTCAATGCTTTTCAATAGCAAAAAAAAGGGCGTTATTCTGAAACGGTGCAAATTGAACCGTCGTAAACTGAGGGCCATCTGTGTATATATATATATATATGTGTGTGTGTGTAAGTATATATTTAAAATGTGTATCATAAATAATATTATAGATGGACAGTTATGGCACATATTGTACTTTTTGAGACATAGTATATATGAGGTAGTGGTTAATATTGTCTGGCTCTAATCCCTTTGGGTGGTAAAGGTGCTTATTGTGCCATGGCAATGTGACCTATGGTTGGAAGTAAAAAGTATACAGTATATTCAAAGGGGGAAAAACAAATTTGTGTTTTTCCCTCTCTAACTGCAGCCGACCAAGCTAAGGAGTTAACAGTTCAGGTCTAATCATTAGAAGGGAGATAGTAAATCTTCTTTTGCTCACTTATATATTGAGTGCTGAATTTTCACTTACAACAGTAATCCATAACATTCCTTCTTTTGTTGTGACACTAACTCTCTCAATGTAAAATGTATCTATCTCCCCAGTGCTACAAATAATATAAATATATATACATATATATCTATACATATATATATATATATATATCTATATATATATATATATATATTTGTTATGCAGCACAACCACTGTCTGATCTGATATGCTGTACTACAGTCGTCTGACTTGCTATGCAGCACCACCACTGTTTGACTTGCTATGCAGCCTAACCATTGTCCAATTTGTTATGCAGCACAGCCACTGCCTGCTTTGCTATGCTGCACTACCACTGTCTGATTTGCTATGCTGCACTACCACTGTTTGATTTGAATTTAGCCACCAATCAGCAGGCATTACCCAGGTTCTGAA
The DNA here is from genome assembly GCF_027579735.1 of Bombina bombina. Lineage (NCBI taxonomy): Eukaryota > Metazoa > Chordata > Amphibia > Anura > Bombinatoridae > Bombina > Bombina bombina. The sequence goes on from NC_069509.1 coordinate 541,424, forward strand.
CCAAAAATAGGCTAGCTCCTAAGCTTACATTCCAGCTTTTCAAATACAGATACCAAGAGAATGAAGAAAAAATGATAATAGGAGTTAATTAGAAAGCTGCTTAAAATGTCATGCTCTTAAAAAAAATGGGTTTCATATCCCTTTAACTAGTAATGGGATGGTATGTAATCGGGGGGGGGGGGGGGCAGGAAAATGCCTCCTCGCCTGGGTGGCCAAAAATCCTAGCACCGGCCCTGTGTCTGACCACCAGCTGGAAATAGAGACTGGCAGATATCAGACACAATGGAGACCCAGGGCAGCCAGACAATGTGCACAGTGTAACATTGGGGACATAGAGACTGAAGCGCACTTCCTCTTGTACTGTACAAGATACAAACTCTTAAGGGATAAATACTTTCCAAAATGAATGAAAGAAATAACAGACTTCTCACAGATGTCTGAACAAGAAAGATATTGGGGCCTATCTATCAAGCTCCATACGGAGTTTGCGGGCCCGTGTTTCTGGTGAGCCTGAAGGCTCGCCAGAAACACCAGTTATGAAGCAGAGGTCTAAAGACTGCTGCTCCATAACCTGTCCGCCTGCTCTGATGAGGCGGACAGGAATCGCCGGAATTCAACCTGATCGAGTCATCATTTTTGTTGATCAAGAATAAGATTGATTTCTACTATCAGATGAGTAGTGTTTCTGCAGACATACTAGACAATAAGGAGCAATTTTTGAGGATATGGGAACCCTGGATAATGTACTCCGAAGCTAGAAATAGACAGCAAAGATTCAGAACACCTGACTAAAACCAAAAGAGTTATGAAGGGGGTGCCCTCCTGCCTCTCCCGCCCAGCTTGTCTGGGTGGGTCACATCCCATTACCCTTCCCCTCCCTTTGGGATGTATCCAGTCTCCCCTGGGGCAGGGGGGGGGGTGATAGATAGAGCACCATGGGTCTTCTTACTGGCTGGGTCCCCTCCTCCACAGGGTTTTGAGAGGTTATTACTGATTATATATTATGCTTAATTTGTGCTTTTGTATATGAGGTATGTGTAACCATGTTCAATGACTTAAAATTTAGCAGAGATAGAATTCTTTGTCAAATGTAAATTATACACTGTAAAACTCAATAAAAACTTTTGTTCATTAAAAATTAAATTTCTAATTTACTCCTATTAATTTTTCTTTGTTCTCTTAGTATCTTTATTTGACAAAGCAGGAATGCAAGCTAAGGAGCCTGGATAGCGCTTGTTGATTGAACTAAAGATGGGCTGGCTCATAAGCTTACATTTGTGCTTTTTCAAATAAAGATACGAAGAGAAAGTAGAAAAATGATAAGAATAAATTAAAGAGTTGCTGCTCTATCTGAATCATGAAAGAAAAAAAATTGGGTTCAGTTTCCCTTTAATATTGAACCAACAGGAAATATGTTTGGTGACAAATGACTAATATCAAGTGGTGACTTGGGTCACAGGCTTATTGTAACACATCCTCATTTAGAGACCACGTGGACTAGAATGTCAATGTATAGATACAACTTGCCCAGTACTGCTTATTGGATATAGAACTAAATATGCTATGACTAGAAATATATACACTCTATTCTTGTTGTCATTAGAATTACTTACTGAGGATATGAGACAAACAAGACACATGGACTAGAATGTCAGTGTATAGATACCACTTGTCTAGTGCTGCTTATTGTAACACATTGTCAGGGTATCTGTGAAGTAACCTTAAATAAACTACAGATGTATCATAGAATCTAATATTTAATTTAGCTAATATCTACTATGAATTGATTTAGCTGCATTGCGAACAAACACTGGAATGGGCGATATCAACCCCTCCCTTTTGCTCTCAACTATAGACTTGTAGAACAAAAGAAATAGACAGGACTTCTAAAGAAAAACAAACATTGGTCCCAAATTATAAGAGATAATGTCACATCTAAAGAGCCTTTGGTCACGGTCTCAGAAGAGAGATAACTTCTAATGAATTATTGTTGGATAGGCTTCCCAGATTAAAATCTCTAAATTAATTTAGCCAAAGAAATTCATTACTTAGATCACAGGAACCCCTGTAAAGATTGGTGACTGCAATCCTGCTGTTGCCACTTTTGCTTATAAGAGAGACCAGTGTGCGAACACAGTTTTCTGTAAGACAAATACATTGGGACACTCTTTGTGGATAAGAAACTATCAAGATTAATTCTCTAACAAATATGCATAATTCCTCTAAGGCATATTTGGATTATTAACTGAATTGTCAAACTGGTAAAGTATAAGAAATTGTATATTTAATATTTTAATCAAAGACATTCATTATTGCTAGTGTCTAATTGAAGCAGGTCATTTTAAAAAAAAGCATAATTAGTATTTTAAGCTTATGTTAATAGTCCTGTGTAGTTTAACTAGTCACATACTGCTAAATAATTTATTTACTAGACAGGGTTTTGCACTCCAGATTTATAAGTCAGTCATTATAGTGAACTCTTTCAGAACTGTACATAAACTGGTTATTGTGATTAAATCCCTGTTAGTTATTAATTAAGCATAGTAAGTTGATAATCCATATTGGGCACTGAACTAGAGTTATTGGTTAATAATAGAAGATTCTGGGATTTTATTGTAGTATTTTAATGTGATTATTGTGAGTAAAGTTCATTCTAAAGGTATATTATTTTTAAGATCTTTGTAAGAATATTATAACAGCATAAGTGTGTATCATTTGATTTATAATCTGGTTTCTATAAATATAATTCAATGTGTTTATAAATTTAAACAATAAAAATAATTTTAGGAATTTAAATTAATTGTTTCGTATATACATTTTAATTGGGGATTTATTTTAAGGAATAATTATTAAATAAATTGTATTATAACCCTGCTATATACTGACATATTATTTGGAGGCGCTGCTATAGATATTATTAAATTTATCACATTGATATAATATATTTGAAGTAAATAGAGATTATAAAGAAAAAATTATTATTAAATATATTTTTGAAAAATTGATTACAAAAATTAATTTTTTTTGTTCACATTTCAAAATTAATATTTTGAAAATATTTTTTTCCTTCCTATTGGTCAAAAATTGTATTAGCGTTTTAATTTAACCAAATACTAAGCCAATATAATAATTTCTGTTACTAGAAGTGAATCAATTGAATCTATACAGTGTTGAAATATGTTCCCCAAAATCGCCCGTTAGTCAGGCAGAAACGCTTAAAACAGAAGCCATTACTCACCTTAAGAATAGATTAAGTATTAAGGGAGTATAAGGCCCTTACATTAAGATGCTGAAGACTAAGGCCAAAAATATTACAAATAATATATGGTGCGATGAAAGTGAAATATTTCAAGGGTAGTTAAAATTGGGCCAACCTCAAAAGCGGGGGAAACATGACTAAATAATTTCCAAAACTTGGGGTCTGCTACTCTATGTGAATGATGAAATGTACAATAAAATAGAAGTACAAAATTCACAATTGGAGCAACTGAGGGGTGAAAATTATTCCTTAAAGTGGCATCAAACCCACATTTTGTCTTTCATGATTTAGAAAGAGCATGCGATTTTAAACAACTTTCTAATTTACTTCTATTATCTAATTTGCTTCATTATCTTGATATCCTTTGCTGAAAAGAATATCTAGATAGGCTCAGTAGCTGCACAAAGATGCCTCGTGTGATTGGCTCACCCATGTGCATTGCTATTTCTTCAACAAAGGATATCTAAAGAATGAAGCAAATTAGATAATAGAAGTAAATTCGAATGTTGTTTAAAATTGCATGCACTTTCTAAATCATGAAACAAAATGTTTGGGTTTAGTGTCCCTTTAAGGTTAGATGAGGAAGAGGCAGAAAGAATCCAGGATAAAATTGATGAGTTTGCCCAAAACATGGCCACCTTACAAAAATATAACCAGAGTTTCGTAGCCCAGATAGAAGATTTGCATAAACAACTCGCACAAAGCCAAAGAGAGAGTTAGGTGGTTTAAAAAGGCTGTATCATCATAATGAAAACCCCTCTATTAGCAATGAGGATAATGCAGATAATTCTAACTCCCTTAAGGAATTGATAAGAAATGAACTACAGAAATTTAGGGAAGAATTTAAACAAAGGACCCCTATTGGGTCAGAAATACACTTCCCAAATAGACAGTCACCTCATGTTATAAATTCAGGGAACTGCTATACCTCAGATGAGGGGAAGCTCTAGTAGTGAGTCCGAGGGCGAAGCCAGCTACCCAAATAGCCCATGTAGTACTAATGTACATAGGGGGGTCTCCCCATAGTAAATATTGGGCAGATAGGGGGCACTCCAGCCAAAAAATAAGGTCCATAGGAAAGCCCAAGATATGTCTAATAAGGTATATGACAGCTCTAAAATAATTACTTTCTTAAAGTATGCAGTACCTAAATTTTCCAAAAACGGAACCACTTCTATAATTGACCACTAAGAGAACTATGAAAATTCTTTATCCATAATGAATGTTACTAGCGAGCAGTCAAAAACTGAATTTCTGCCCTGGGTATTTGAGGGTAAACATCACAAGTTATTTTCTTCACTAAAGGATATGAATATTTATTCCTGGAGTGAAACGCAAATTCAGTGCAAAAAAGAATTTGGGCAATATCACACTAAAACCGCTGTGAAAATAGCTGTATACGGTTTAAAATGTAGTGCCAATCAAAGCCCTATAGAATTACTTTCTGTACTGAAAAGTGTGTACAGTATGGCCAAACACTAACCCATATTTGAAAGCTCAGAATTTGTAAATTTATTTTTCAAAGCATTACCCACGCACATGAAAATTAATTTAGCTGCTCACTGGACTGGCTGATCAAAGAGAGTACAAAGTTATACTCTATTCAGCAGTCCGGTGAACAGGGGGTTAAAAAGGAACCAAGATCCAACCTCAAAAGTATGGCAGAAACTAGGGTGTCACCTAGCCCCCTCAATTTGGAGTCTAACAAGAAAACTTATACGGAAGTGGCCCGAGAAAACAGGCCTTCCCCACAAAGATTTAACTCTGACCCTCCCCCATCACGGGCTGAAGTGCAGAGAAAATATACTTAAAATGGGGGGCATACCCAAACAAATAGTTATCCTCAAAGAGATGAAAACCCACAAGGTTATCAGTATCCCCGTAAAATAAATACCAAAAATGGCGAAAATACTCTCAGGGTAACTAGACACCCCAAGTAAATAGTGCTCCCCAAGACATTAACGCTGAACAAGTTGAACCCCAAAGACAACCACGTCAAAATAGGAACAATAGCTAGGATTCTGAGGGATCCCAAAGATCCAGGAATCAGCACCCTGGGACATAATTTTTTTTTTTTAAAAAATCGGTCCATGGGTAAAGATAGCTTGTCCATTCAAGTGGGCCAACTCAATATGCAAGTAAATTATGTACACTATTTACTAATATGAGCCAAGCTTTTACGGCTCAGCACCCTAATAATCCTTTTTAGGGGTACAGCCAGTGGCCAGCAGTGGGCCACAGGCACAGTCATAAATACTGCAGTATTACCTGAGAGAGAGGGGAGAGATATACCAAATAAAATGATTGTCAATAATGGTACTAACCATGTTCTCTCCATACAGACCAGAAACGGACGATTTAGCTGTGATGACGAGCAACCTCAGTCTGGAAGCTCTAACAAATATCTTCCTTTACAGTATTCTCTTAACCTTATTTCCACAGGTGCAGTACACAGGAACCCGGCCAGCCCTATTATAGAGGAGGGGGCCGGTAAGAATGAGAGTTCTTCTGCATCAGATAACATGGCGGTTTCAGGTAACTCGTGGTGAAGCCCACAGATGTATGATGCCAATTTTATGTGTGAAATGGTAGAAACTGCAGGGAGATATTATGTATTAGCTGAGCTCCAGGATTCAGTCTCCAACCCTATCATAGGATTAATTGATACTGGATATCAGGCAACTATTTTATCCCACATGTACTACACACAGCTAAATGAGCTAACACCCCACAAACCTAAGATAAAGAATTTGATGGTTCACCAATAGGTGTTGGGGGTGATTCTCTAAAAGTCTACGGTACTGCATGGTTAAAATTGAAACTGGGGAACAGGGTAATAAGACACCCTGTCATTATAGTGGATCTGCCAACTGATCGTTTAATTATTGGTAGTGATCTCCTGAAGCGATTAAGCACCATAATTGATTGCATAAAAATTGTAATTTGGTCACATGTAAAAAGGCCTATTAATTATGAGCGGTCTGGTATATCTCGCACCCGAAATAACTGTCACGTGGTGGAAGAAAAGCCAGATGCTGTGGAGATTCATTTCACGAATTACTCTATACCTGACATCACTATCCTACAAATAGATGATCAGACTCCTTTAAGAGGCTCTGATGGTAATACGTTTAAAATGTTGCCTGGAAAGAAAGCAAATATTTCCTTAGACGGCGATGTATTAACCATATTTCTCCACAAGGGGGATCATAAAATCCCTAAAGGGGGAGGCCACACTCAATACCTCACAGAAATTGCGAAAGTTAAGGATGATCAATTTATCCCTATGCAAGTGCATGACCTTGGTAAAACCAAATATTGTAAATTGAGCTTAAAACAGGAAGCTAGCTATATAAGCGAATGATTATTAGCGCAGATCCACGAACCTAAAGTGATTAAATACCTTTCTCCCCAAGACCACTGTGTCCATGGCCTGGATGACAGGTCTGAAAGCTATAATATCACAGCTAAATGTTTATTATCTATATACATAGGTAATAAATCAGCGAAGCACCCGTTTTTAGTTTTAAATACTCCCCATAATCAAATATATATTGGCAACAATCTCTTACATAGATATGCCATACAAATAGATTTAATTAACCTTTGCCTCTGGAGCAGGTTAAAGGGGGACCCTGAAGTATTTCAGGATAAAAATACAGCCCTGAAATCCAACCAGCATTTGCCTTACGCTATGAATATGCAGGTGTCTAATGATATTGTAATCCCGGCTGAGGCTGATAAATTCCTCTTATCCTTACAGGAAAACAGAATTTATGCTTACCTGATAAATTACTTTCTCCAACGGTGTGTCCGGTCCACGGCGTCATTTTTACTTGTGGGATATTCTCTTCCCCAACAGGAAATGGCAAAGAGTCCCAGCAAAGCTGGTCACATGATCCCTCCTAGGCTCCGCCCACCCCAGTCATTCGACCGACGGACAGGAGGAAATATATATAGGAGAAACCATATAATACCGTGGTGACTGTAGTTAGAGAAAATAATTCATCAGACCTGATTAAAAAACCAGGGCGGGCCGTGGACCGGACACACCGTTGGAGAAAGTAATTTATCAGGTAAGCATAAATTCTGTTTTCTCCAACATTGGTGTGTCCGGTCCACGGCGTCATCTTTACTTGTGGGAACCAATACCAAAGCTTTAGGACACGGATGAAGGGAGGGAGCAAATCAGGTCACCTAAATGGAAGGCACCACGGCTTGCAAAACCTTTCTCCCAAAAATAGCCTCCGAAGAAGCAAAAGTATCAAATTTGTAAAATTTGGCAAAAGTGTGCAGTGAAGACCAAGTCGCTGCCTTACATATCTGGTCAACAGAAGCCTCGTTCTTGAAGGCCCATGTGGAAGCCACAGCCCTAGTGGAGTGAGCTGTGATTCTTTCAGGAGGCTGCCGTCCGGCAGTCTCATAAGCCAATCGGATAATGCTTTTAAGCCAAAAGGAAAGAGAGGTAGAAGTCGCTTTTTGACCTCTCCTTTTACCAGAATAAACAACAAACAAGGAAGATGTTTGTCTGAAATCTTTAGTAGCCTCTAAATAGAATTTTAGAGCACGGACTACGTCCAAATTGTGTAACAAACGTTCCTTCTTTGAAACTGGATTCGGACACAAAGAAGGTACAACTATCTCCTGGTTAATATTTTTGTTGGAAACAACTTTCGGAAGAAAACCAGGCTTAGTACGCAAAACCACCTTATCTGCATGGAACACCAGATAGGGCGGAGAACACTGCAGAGCAGATAACTCTGAAACTCTTCTAGCAGAAGAAATTGCAACCAAAAACAAAACTTTCCAAGATAATAACTTAATATCTACGGAATGTAAGGGTTCAAACGGAACCCCTTGAAGAACTGAAAGAACTAGATTTAGACTCCAGGGAGGAGTCAAAGGTCTGTAAACAGGCTTGATCCTAACCAGAGCCTGAACAAATGCTTGAACATCTGGCACAGCTGCCAGTCTTTTGTGAAGTAAAACAGATAAAGCAGAGATCTGTCCCTTCAGAGAACTTGCAGATAATCCTTTCTCCAAACCTTCTTGTAGAAAGGATAGAATCTTAGGAATTTTTATCTTGTTCCATGGGAATCCTTTAGATTCACACCAACAGATATATTTTTTCCATATTTTATGGTAAATTTTTCTAGTTACAGGCTTTCTAGCCTGAATCAGAGTATCTATTACAGAATCTGAAAACCAACGCTTTGATAAAATCAAACGTTCAATCTCCAAGCCGTCAGTTGGAGGGAAACCAGATTCGGATGTTCGAATGGACCCTGAACAAGAAGGTCCTGTCTCAAAGGTAGCTTCCATGGTGGAGCCGATGACATATTCACCAGGTCTGCATACCAAGTCCTGCGTGGCCACGCAGGAGCTATCAAGATCACCGAGGCCCTCTCCTGATTGATCCTAGCTACCAGCCTGGGGATGAGAGGAAACGGTGGGAATACATAAGCTAGGTTGAAGGTCCAAGGTGCTACTAGTGCATCTACTAGGGTCGCCTTGGGATCCCTGGATCTGGACCCGTAGCAAGGAACCTTGAAGTTCTGACGAGACGCCATCAGATCCATGTCTGGAATGCCCCATAATTGAGTTATTTGGGCAAAGATTTCCGGATGGAGTTCCCACTCCCCCGGATGGAATGTCTGACGACTCAGAAAATCCGCTTCCCAATTTTCCACTCCTGGGATGTGGATCGCAGACAAGTGGCAGGAGTGATCCTCCGCCCATTGAATTATCTTGGTCACTTCTTTCATCGCCAGGGAAGTCCTTGTTCCCCCCTGATGATTGATATATGCAACGGTCGTCATGTTGTCTGACTGAAACCTTATGAATTTGGCCTTTGCTAGTTGAGGCCAAGCTCTGAGAGCATTGAATATCGCTCTCAGTTCCAGAATGTTTATCGGGAGAAGAGACTCTTCCCGAGATCATAGACCCTGAGCTTTCAGGGATTCCCAGACCGCGCCCCAGCCCACTAGGCTGGCGTCGGTCGTGACAATGACCCACTCTGGTCTGCGGAAGCTCATTCCCTGTGACAGATTGTCCATGGTCAGCCACCAACGGAGTGAATCTCTGGTCTTTTGATCTACTTGAATCGTCGGAGACAAGTCTGTATAATCCCCATTCCACTGTCTGAGCATGCACAGTTGTAATGGTCTTAGATGAATTCGTGCAAAAGGAACTATGTCCATTGTTGCAACCATCAATCCTATTACTTCCATGCACTGCGCTATGGAAGGACGAGGAACAGAATGAAGTACTTGACAAGAGCTTAGAAGTTTTGATTTTCTGACCTCTGTCAGAAAAATCCTCATTTCTAAGGAATCTATTATTGTTCCCAAGAAGGGAACTCTTGTTGACGGGGACAGAGAACTTTTTTCTATGTTCACCTTCCATCCGTGAGATCTGAGAAAGGCTAGGACGATGTCCGTATGAGCCTTTGCTTTTGACAGGGACGACGCTTGAATCAGGATGTCGTCCAAGTAAGGTACTACTGCAATGCCCCTTGGTCTTAAAACCGCTAGAAGGGACCCTAGTACCTTTGTGAAAATCCTTGGAGCAGTGGCTAATCCAAATGGAAGTGCCACAAACTGGTAATGCTTGTCCAGAAAAGCGAACCTTAGGAACTGATGATGTTCCTTGTGGATAGGAATATGTAGGTACGCATCCTTTAAATCCACGGTAGTCATAAATTGATTTTCCTGGATAGTAGGTAGGATTGTTCGAATAGTTTCCATTTTGAACGATGGTACCCTGAGAAATTTGTTTAGGATCTTTAGATCCAAAATTGGTCTGAATGTTCCCTCTTTTTTGGGAACTATGAACAGATTGGAATAAAATCCCATTCCTTGTTCTCTTATTGGAACTGGATGTATCACTCCCATCTTTAACAGGTCTTCTACACAATGTAAGAATGCCTGTCTCTTTATTTGGTTTGAAGATAATTGAGACCTGTGGAACCTTCCCCTTGGGGGTAGTTCCTTGAATTCCAGGAGATAACCTTGAGAAACTATTTCTAGCGCCCAAGGATCCTGAACATCTCTTGCCCAAGCCTGAGCAAAGAGAGAAAGTCTGCCCCCCACTAGATCCGGTCCCGGATCGGGGGCTATCCCTTCATGCTGTTTTGGTAGCAGTGGTAGGCTTCTTGGCCTGCTTACCCTTGTTCCAGCCTTGCATTGGTTTCCAGGCTGGTTTGGGTTGTGAAGTATTACCCTCTTGCTTAGAGGATACAGAATTAGAGACTGGTCCGTTTCTGCGAAAGGGACGAAAATTAGGCTTATTATTAGCCTTAAAAGACCTATCCTGTGTGAGGGCGTGGCCCTTTCCCCCAGTGATGTCTGAAATAATCTCTTTCAAATCAGGTCCAAATAATGTTTTACCTTTGAAAGGAATGTTAAGCAATTTTGTCTTGGAAGACACATCCGCTGACCAAGACTTTAGCCAAAGCACTCTGCGCGCCACGACAGCAAACCCTGAATTTTTCGCCGCTAATCTAGCTAATTGCAAAGCGGCATCTAAAACAAAAGAGTTAGCCAATTTAAGTGCTTGAACTCTGTCCATAACCTCCTCATACGAAGATTCTTTACTGAGCGATTTTTCTAGTTCCTCGAACCAGAAACACGCTGCCGTAGTGACAGGAACAATGCATGAAATTGGTTGTAGAAGGTAACCTTGCTGTACAAAAATCTTTTTAAGCAAACCCTCTAATTTCTTATCCATAGGATCTTTGAAAGCACAACTATCTTCGATAGGAATAGTAGTGCGTTTGTTTAGAGTAGAAACCGCCCCCTCGACCTTGGGGACTGTCTGCCATAAGTCCTTTCTGGGGTCGACTATAGGAAATAATTTCTTAAATATAGGGGGGGGAACAAAAGGTATGCCGGGCCTTTCCCACTCTTTATTTACTATGTCCGCCACCCGCTTGGGTATAGGAAAAGCGTCGGGGGGCACCGGAACCTCTAGGAACTTGTCCATCTTACATAATTTCTCTGGAATGACCAAATTGTCACAATCATCCAGAGTAGATAACACCTCCTTAAGCAGTGCGCGGAGATGTTCTAATTTAAATTTAAATGTCACAACATCAGGTTCAGCTTGATGAGAAATTTTTCCTGAATCTGAAATTTCTCCATCAGACAAAACCTCCCTCATGGCCCCTTGAGATTGGTGTGAGGGTATGTCAGAACAGTTATCATCAGCGTCCTCTTGCTCTTCAGTGTTTAAAACAGAGCAATCGCGCTTTCTCTGATAAGTAGGCATTTTGGATAAAAGATTTGCTATGGAGTTATCCATTACAGCCGTTAATTGTTGCATGGTAATAAGTATTGGCGCACTAGATGTACTAGGGGCCTCCTGTGTGGGCATAACTGGTGTAGAAACAGTAGGGGATGATGTAGTATCATGTTTACTCCCCTCATTTGAGGAATCATCTTGGGCAATATCATTATCTGTTGCATTACTGTCCTTACTTTGTTTGGACACTATGGCACAATTATCACATAAATTTAAATGGGGAGACACCTTGGCTTTCATACATATAGAACATAGCTTATCTGATGGTACAGACATGTTAAACAGGCTTAAACTTGTCAACAAAGCACAAAAAACGTTTTAAAATAAAACCGTTACTGTCACTTTAAATTTCAAACTGAAAACACTTTATTACTGAATATGTGAAAAAGTATGAAGGAATTGTTCAAAATTCACCAAAATTTCACCACAGTGTTTTAAAGCATTAAAAGTATTGCACACCAAATTTCAGAGCTTTAACCCTTAAATTAACGGAACCGGAGCCGTTTTTACATTTAACCCCTATACAGTCCCAGAATGAGGCTCTGTCTATAACTAGAAAGGCCCCCATCTGAAAAAGGTGTCCAACACAGTGCCTGCCGTTTTTCTAAACGTTCCCCAAGATTATAATACCAATAATTAGTTAGAATCTGCATAATATGCCTAGTAAAGCAATTGTTTTAGCCCAGAAAAATGTCTACCAGTTTTTAAGCCCTTTTTGAAGCCCTTTATTCTTTTATGTTTAACTAAGAAAATGGCTTACCGGTCCCCATGAGGGGAAATGACAGCCTTCCAGCATTACATGGTCTTGTTAGAAATATGGCTAGTCATACCTTAAGCAGAAAAGACTGCTAACTGTTTCCCCCAACTGAAGTTACTTCATCTCAACAGTCCTGTGTGGAAACAGCAATCGATTTTAGTTACTGTCTGCTAAAATCATCTTCCTCTTACAAACAGAAATCTTCATCCTTTTCTGTTTCAGAGTAAATAGTACATACCAGCACTATTTTAAAATAACAAACACTTGATAGAAGAATAAAACTACATTTAAACACCAAAAAACTCTTAACCATCTCCGTGGAGATGTTGCCTGTGCAACGGCAAAGAGAATGACTGGGGTGGGCGGAGCCTAGGAGGGATCATGTGACCAGCTTTGCTGGGACTCTTTGCCATTTCCTGTTGGGGAAGAGAAAATCCCACAAGTAAAGATGACGCCGTGGACCGGACACACCAATGTTGGAGAAAAGAGAGGTCAGAAATTAAAAAAAACTTCTGAGACACTAATTTGCATCTCCCATAGAATGCAAGATCTGGGTATAACAATGACCCATACTCCTATGGTAAATATTGGAACTACTCCAATACATGTTATTGTGCATAACATGACCCCACAGGATATCACCTTATCCAAGGGAACTACCATAGGATACGCGCTGGAATCAAGTTATTACACTTTTGGATTCTAGAATAATGTAATTGGGCTAATACCTGAAGGATACTTAACTGAAGAACAATTAATAGAATAATCCTTTGCATCTATGCCAGAGGGAATATTTACAATTCAGTCTTTTTATCCCTTCAACTCTGAGGAAGGCATCTGTAAAATTGAAGAAGCCTCTCTAGTATTTGATCAGCCAATCAAAAATACCCCAATACCCAGAGTCATGGGGCCAATGTAAATCATAATCAAGGGAATCTCACCTCTAAGCTGGAAGAAGCATATGAAATAGGACAGCCTGAAATCTTTCCAGGATTTTAGCAAATAGTCGAAGAGCAAATATCCTTAGCTAATGGCTGTTCCAGTGATGATGAACGCCAACAGCTACAAGAACTCCTGATGGAGTACAAGGATATTTTTGTTAGGGATTCTTATGACTGTGGGACTACAGACTTGCACATTGCAAGAATCCAAACAGATCCCAATGCACCACCTGTCTTTGTTAAACAATACAGACTTCCTTTAGCCTCATATGATTCTCTTGCAGAAATCATAAGGAACCTGGAAGAAAGAGGTATTATCAGACAGGTGCATAGCTCTTATAACAATCCTATTCTAGGTGTTCTTAAGCCCAATGGACAATGGCGTTTGTGTGCTGACTTAAGACAGCTAAACAAACGAGTGTACATGTCTGGCTGGCCTGTACCATATATCGACCAATGCCTAGCACAGATGCAGGGATCTAAAATATTCACTGCCATTGGTTGTGCACAGGGATATTGGACCATAAAGGTACATGAAGAGGACCAGTATAAGCTTGCATTCTCGTTCCAAAAGGTCCAGTATGCATTCCAGAGACTCCCATTTGGATACATAAATTCAGGACATTAATTTGCTGTATTCATGCATAAGGCTATGCCTGATGCACAGGAAAGGGGGACCTTATCTTATGTTGATGATGTTTTAATCAAAAGCACAGACTTTGAAAAACACATCACAGAACTTAAACACGTCCTCAGCCAACTTAAAAGGGCAGGTGTCAAATATCCCTACAAAAACCTCAATGGTGCCGCACTCGTGTAAAAGAGGTGGAAGCTATAATAAATTCTAAGAACCCAACTAACGAAGGAATGGAGATCATTCCTGGGTATGACAAATTATTCTCGCAAATTTATTGATAATTATGCAGAATTAGCTAAACCACTGCTACTTCTAAAAAAAAGAATGTGAAATGGCACTGGAGTGAGGCTCAATAGACAGCCATCAGAGAGCTGAAGAGAAAACTCACTCAAGCACTTTGCTTAGCGTACCCTGAAGGGGTAAACTTTTCTACTTAGAGACAGGTTACACAGAGATAAGCATGAGTGCTGTTTTATACCAAAAGCATGATAATTTAAGCAAAGTCATTGCTTATGCGAGTAAAACTTTATCCCCTGTAGAAATAAAGTTAAGCGATTGCGAAAAAGCCCTCTTATCTACTGTATGGGCTCTACAAAATTTCCGCAGCTATATACAGGGTGAGAAAATTATTTTAGAAACGGCCCACCAGCCTTTGCTATATCTGCAAAGTGAGAGAATAAGAGATGGAAATTTGTCTAATAGCCGCATAACAGCTTGGACTCTTTCCTTACAAGGCTGGCGTTTAGAAAATCACTACAAGCAAAATAAAAATAATCCAGTCGCACAGGGGCTTGCTGAGCTCCACGACTGTACTGCTAAGGATCATGGGCAAGAGTTATTAGAAGATGATTTCCTGGAGGAACAATTGCTTTCCCCGTATAAGATATACAATGAGGACGATTGTCAAACATTACCTTGGGTATAGGTTGATGGTTGTTCTTACCATGTCACTATTGATGAGCGCAGATTAGTCGCCGGCATTGGTATAACCTGGGCAAATGGATTCCCAAATATTTTTGTAGGTTTCAACATTGGACCAAGATCCAGCCAAGTTGCAGAACTAACTGCTGTTCTTAAAACCATTGAAATGGCTATTGAACAGGGTATTCATGAACTTGTGATCATTATCGACTCAAATTATGTGCGTGACAGTTTTGTTGAATACCTGTCAACTTGGAAAAGAAATGGCATGCAGATAACTAACAACAACCCAGTCAAACATGGCAAGTTGTTCTGCGAGAAAGATAATCTAGTGGTATCCAATGATTTAACCATACACTAGAAAAAGACCAAGGGCCATTCCAGGGTTCAAGGTCCCGATAAGGAAGGCAATGATCTTGCAGATTCATTAGCCAAACAAGGAGCCATAACTGGAGAACTCCTTAATATCGACCACTTAATGGGTGCAATTCAGGTAGAAGCCATTACCAGAAACCAGGCTAAACAACAGAGTGAGCCTAACCTGGTACAATGGAGTCAGGATTCTCCTAGTGAGGACCTAATCACTAGTCAAAAAGAAGACCCCATTGTAGGCATCTTCTATAAACACATAGAAGATCCTGAAAGCAACCCCATCTCAAAAGAGGACGATATTGGCAAGGAAGATCTTAGAAGCTTAATGAAATCCAGATCATAATTCAAGTTACAGGATGGTTTGTTAATTAGAACCTCCAAAACTGTCATCCAGCAATGGGTGGTAGCTACAAAGTTCAGAGGTCTCATGCTTCAACATGCCCATGATGCTCCCACATCTGGCAATCATGGTGCCAAATTAACGTATGAAATATTACGTGACTACGCCTTCTGGCCACAAATGTTGAAGGATGTTCAAACCTACTGTCAAGGTTGTATAATCTGTCCACAATTCCAACCCACTGCACCAACGCATAGAGCGCCATTGCAGAAAAGGGGGTGGTAATGCCATGGTCAGATATACAAAATGATTTTATTGGTCCACTAACTAGGTTATCTAGGAGGTAACAAATACATGTTAACAGTAACACGTCTGTTCAATAAATGGGTAGAGTGCATCAGTGCACCTAACAATAGTGCTGAAACATGCACAGCATTGCTCATCAACCACGTGTTTTCCAATTTGGTTTACCCCAGAGAATCGAACCCGATCGGGGTACCCACTTCACTAACAAAGTGATGACCAAAATGTGGAATATACTAGGGGTCAAAAGAAAGCTTCATATTGCATATAGAGCTGTCTCAAGTGGTGGTGTAAAACATTACAACCAGTCCATTGTGAAAATCCTCAAAAGGTTTGTGAGTGAAACAGGTAAAGACTGGGATGTAAAATTACCTCTAGTCCTAATGGCATTAAGAACAACTCCAAGTAGTGCTACTAAGATGTCACCTTTTGAGTTGATGACTGGTAGAAGAATGATTCTACCTCAACATCTACTGTACCGTACATCAGACCAGAACTTGATAAATGCTGCCAATACACATCAATATGTGGAGAACTTAAGGAAGCACCTGCAATATGCCTTGGCATTTGCGCAAAGGAACTTAAAGAAAGCTGCAACTGCCACTAAAACCTATTATCTCAAAACGTCCCAAAAGGAATATGAAATAAATGATATAGTTTATCTTTATAACTTTAGAAGAGATCAGGTTAAGGAGAAGAAATTTATTCCATCATGGAAGGGGGTCCTTTTGTCGTTACCGACAAAATATCTCGTTGCCTATAAAATTAAGATACCTAAAAATGATACTTTTATGGATAAATGGGTCCATATTAATCAGTTGCGAGCGTGCCATCCTAGATCCCAACTACAAGTCATAGAGGGAGAATGAAGTGTCATATCCCCAGATGCACTAAAGAAGTATTGTAGTTAAAGAGGCCTAGCTAACAAGCATAAATATAAGGATCGAAAAATAACGGACTCTCTGTATAGAAGACTGTCTATGATGCATGCTGCCAAAACACTCACCAAGTACCACTGACTTTAAGCCAATTCAAAATACATGTGTCCTACATCTATTTAAAATTGGAAGGGGGAATTATGTCAGGGTATCTGTGAAGTAACCTTAAATAAACTACAGGATGTATCATGGAATCTAATTTCATTTAGCTAATATCTACTATGAATTGATTTAGCTGCATTGCGAACAAACACTGGAATGGGTGATATCAACCCCTCCCTTTTGCTCTCAACTACAGACTTGTAGAACAAACGAAATAGACAGGACTTCTAAAGAAAAACAAACATTGGTCCCAAATTATAAGAGATAATGTCACATCTAAAGAGCCTTTGATCACGGTCTCAAAAGAGAGATAACTTCTAATGAATTATTGTTCAATAGCCTTCCCAGATCGAAATCTCTAAATTAATTTAGCCAAAGAAATTCATTACTTAGATCACAGAAACCCAAGTAAAGAACAGACAGTCCATCTGTTAGAATAGGGGAATATACAAACATATTTAGAGGAAATAGCCCTTCGCATATAGGTGATAAATTGTTCCATTCTAAGCCCCCAATACATATCACCCAGACGAGCTGGCGTTTCAAGTCTCTGCATGGCATGAAAAACTAGATCTCAGATAAAGGAATTATGCTTGATTTTCATGTTGTTTTAGATTCTCAAATGAATATATATATATATATATATATATATATATATATATATATATTTTCATATTCAGACAAATTAAATATGAACACATGAATCTGGGAGATTGTCTATGCCTAAGAAGGGTAATATGGGAATCTGAAAACCCTAAGAATCAAGATTTCAACATGTTTTAACCTATGTATTTTTGAAAACATAGAAGTCTTAAGGATTTGAAGTTTGGACAAATATATATATATATATATATATATATATATATATATATATATATAGTTTTCAAACATTAAATATGTGCCTCAGACTATTAAATAATAGGTACGAATAAATGGATATGAAATTGTCTGTTTGTATATTAAATGTGAATGTCTGTTAAATGAAAAATATAAATAACATCATGTTTTTATACACTCAGCAAGAGATATACAGATATACAATATTTATATTAATATGGGAGAGTAATCCACTATACATCTGTTTGCTGATCTCAAGGTATGTATGTGATATTAAGATGATAACCGAGATATTAATTGAGTCCATGATGAAGGTATTATAATCCTTGTATTATTATTATTATCAGGAATTTGTAGAGCGCCAACAGATTCCGCAGCGCTGAATATAAATCTTTTCATAGAAAATATGATTTAAAGATATTATAAGTGGAATATATTCATGATTAATCTTGAAATAATCAGAATAAAATTATATTAAATGGACCATATGTGGAACATATAATTATTAAAACTAGGAGATTAAAAGTATATAAAAATAGGCATTTGATAAAAATATATATAAGTACTATATTTACTGTATAGCAGTGTTGAAAATGAAACTGTTTGTTTTGTCTGCTGCCTCCGATGGCCTAAATCCAGAATTATAACCAAAAGACATTTGGCTGTTAAAATGACATATACCAGTAGCCAATCAAAGAAGAGGGCGTATCTAAATCTATCAAATAATTAAGAGATGAGGAGTTTTGTCTCAGACAAAAAACTCTCTGCACACAGAGAAGAGGATGTTGGTGGAAAAAATGTTGGTTGGTGACTGTTTGCAATCCTGCTGTTGCCACTTTTGCTTATAAAAGAGACCAGTGTGCGAACACAGTTTTCTGTAAGACAAATACGTTGGGACACTCTTTGTGGATAAGAGACTATCAAGATTAATTCTCTTACAAATCTGCATAATACCTCTAAGGCATATTTGGATATTAACTGAATTCTCAAACTGGTGAACTTGTAAAGTATAAGAAATTATATATTTAATATTTTAATCAAAGACATTCATTATTGCTACAGTCTAATTGAAGCGGGTAATTTTAAAAGAGCATAATTAGTATTTTAAGCTTATGTTCATAGTCCTGTGTAGTTTAACTAGTCATATACTGCTAAATAATTTATTTACTAGACAGGGTTTTGCACTCCAGATTTATAAGTCAGTCATTAAAGTGAACTCTTTCAGAACTGTACATAAACTGGTTATTGTGATTAAATCCCTGGTAGTTATTAATTAAGCATAGTAAGTTGATAATCCATATTGGGCACTGAACTAGAGTTATTGGTTAATAATAGAAGATTCTGGTATTTTAATGCGATTATTGTAAGTAAATTTAATTTTAAAGGTATATATTTTTTTATGATCTTTATGAGATTATAACAGCATAAGTGTATCATTTGATTCATAATCTGGTTTCTATAAATATAATTCAATGTGTTTATAAATTTAACTAATAAAAATAATTTAGGAATTTATATTAATTGTTTTGTATATACATTTTAATTAGGGGTTTATTTTAAGGAATAATTATTAAATACATTGTATTATAACCCTGCTATATACTGACAACATCCTCATTTAGAGACCACATGGACTAGAATGTCAGTGTATAGATACAACTTGCCCAGTGCTGTTTATTGGATATAGAACTATTACGCTAGGACTAGAAATATATACACTATATTCTTGTTGCCATTAGAATTACTTACTGAGGATATGAGACAAACAAGACACATGGACTAGAATGTCAGTGTATAGATACAACTTGTCTAGTGCTGCTTATTGGATATAGAACTATTATGCTATGACTAGAAATATATACACTCTTGTTGCCTTTAGAATTACTTACACCAGAGGATATGGGACAAACAAGCACATGGTAAGTTTTAGTATCTGGTCTCCTTAGACAGAAATAAAACTAGTTATGTTTTGGCAGCACAAACATAGAAATGGAACATAAATTTTATATATAGTTTTATTTCATACCCAACATGGGTTACAGTAATCATAACCAACATACTCAGTGACCACCTAGTTATCAGAAAAATGGCAGAGAAAACCAAGGGAAAAAACGGCTAGGCTATTTTTGGCCACTGGCTCCATAGTTTGCCATGTGTTTTATAGTGAGAGAGGACTGATGCTTTGCGATAAATGTATATAGCCAACACTGGGCCATCAGTGTGTTGGGGTAATTGGCACAATACTGTAGCTATAATGGACTGAGTAGGTTTGGGTTTCATCTGTATATGCTAGGCTAAAGGTAGGTGAGAAGAGAGGATGCCGACACTGGGCTGAAGGTGGGCACCAGCACACAATAGGTTGGAGGTGGGCAGAGAGGGAGACTGGAAAATGTTGAGTTATAGGTTGGCAGTGAAGCCGATTGGAACTGGGGTATGGGGGGTTGAAGGGAAAGCTGTTAGATAATGGATTGGGGGTGGGCAAGGAGGGGGACACCAGCACACACTAGGTTGGATATGAGCAGAGAACAAAACTGGCAGATTTGGAGCTGTAGGTAGGGAAGCTGGCTGACACTAGGGTATAAGTGGGCAAGAGGGAAAGCTGGAAAAGACTGGACTGGAGGTAGGCAGAGAGCAGGACACCAGCACACACTAGGCTAGAGAGGAGCAGAGAAGGAGAATGCTAGATGTGGAGCTGTAGGTAGGTGGGGAAGCTGGAAGACACTAGGGTAAAAATGGTCAGAAGGGTAAGCTGGAAGACAATGGACTAGAGGTGGGCAGGAAAGGGGGCCCCAGCACACACAAGGTGGAGATGAGCAAAGAGGAAGACATTGGCAGATGTTGAGCCGTAGGTAGTTGTCAAATCTAGCTGGCACTGGGGTAAGAGAGGGTAGAGAAAGGAAAGCTGCCAGGCTCTGCCCAGTAGGTGGGGAAGAGATACCAGCAGCCACCAAGCTCTGCAGATGAATTAGGGACGTGAATCAGAAGGTGAATTTGAGGTACAGGTAACTTCCATTGAGTATTATATTGTTGTGAGGGACAGCATACAGAGCAGCTGGATAGAAAATAATGTATTTGGCTGTACAATAAGGTGTAGCTGTGAAGCTTGGGAAAGGAGGCTAATCCATTAAATGAATGACAAGGGGACCAGCCTGTAGAATTAGTGTGTATCTTGAACAGTTTCTTCCAATAACTGTGATAGTTTCTGCTTGTCTTGTGCTGTCTGACACAACTGAAGGAGGCACTGAGATCGCTTACGAGGAGGATGAGGTCTCTTCAAGAGGAACACGCAGCAATCTTTCCTAAGCCCAGGGCTCTCGTGTATCTCTGCAAATCTGTAGATAGAGGCTAGGTTCTCTAAAGCCAGTATATGCTCTCCCACCATGCTCTCTAGCAGTATCTGTAACCCAGGTACAAGGAAACGTCCAGCTGCTGCTAGTGTGGACCCCAGAGGAGATTGTGCCAGCTCTTGGCCTGGAGAAAGCAGCGTTAGTGCCTGAAGCAAAGGACATGGAGACCTCTGTGCACAGCCATGGAGGTAATGTAATAACGGAATAAAAGCACAGGCAAGAACCTCACGTACACGTATTTTCATTTGGTGGGATTCTGCATATCCACCTTCTAACATTGCCCTAAACACCTCACAGCTGCTGATTAGGTCTTCCCGGTTCCCCATTACACACTCCCCGCCATCCAGTACAAACACCACGTCTCCTCCGTGGGAAATTCGTTCCAAGTACAAGCAGTGCAATGGTGGTATTGGAGGAGAGGGGCAAGGGGCAGACAGGCTCTGGTGAGAGAGGTATGAGAGGCACTCTGATGCATGAAATGCAAAGACTGAATCCACACACTCCATTAGAGGCTCTAGGATCAGACGGAGGGCTCCCTCTAGGAGTTGCTGGCGGTGGGAAGAGTCCTTCCTATTAGAAGACACTGAGTTAGTATGTTTTTGAAGGACATTTGAGGAGATGACAGCAGGGATGGTGGGAAAAGTGAGACCAAGGATAGAAAAGAAGGTATCACTAGGAGAGAGGAACACAAGGGACAGCAGGAAAAACAAGACTTGGAACAAAAAAGATAAGGGTGCACTAGAAACAGTAGGAAACGCAAGACCACAGGAAACAGAAGACACAGAATAAAGAAGCAAGATTACAAAGAAGAAGGTAGCACTGGGGAGAGCAGAGCCCAGAGACAGAGGTAGAGGAGCAGGAGCAGCAAGGCCATAGACAGAGGGAGAGGAGCAGCAGCAGAAGCAAGGCCATAGACAGAGGGATAGGAGCAGCAGAAGCAAGGCCAGAGACACAGGGAGAGGAGCAGCAGAAGCAAGGCCATAGACAGAGGGAGAGGAGCAGGAGAAGCCAGGCCAGAGACAGAGGGAGAGGAGCAGGAGAAGCCAGGCCAGAGACAAAGGGAGAGGAGCAGGAGAAGCAAGGCCAGAGACAGAGGGAGAGGAGCAGGAGAAGCCAGGCCAGAGACAGAGGGAGATGAGCAGCAAGGTCAGAGACAGAGGGAGATGAGCAGCAAGGTCAGAGACAGAGGAACAGCAGAAGCCAGGCCATAGACAGAGGGAGAGGAGCAGGAGAAGCCAGGCCAGAGACGGAGGGAGAGGAGCAGGAGAAGCCAGGCCAGAGACAGAGGGAGAGGAGCAGGAGAAGCCAGGCCAGAGACAGAGGGAGAGGAGCAGGAGAAGCCAGGCCAGAGACAGAGGGAGAGGAGCAGGAGAAGCAAGGCCATAGACAGAGGGAGAGGAGCAGCAGAAGCTAGGCCAGAGACAGAGGGAGATGAGCAGCAGAAACCAGGCCAGAGGGAGAGGAGCAGGAGAAGCCAGGCCAGAGAGACAGAGGAGCAGCAAGGTCAGAGACAGAGGGAGAGGAGCAGGAGAAGCAAGGCCAGAGATAGAGGGATTGGAGCAGGAGAAGCAAGGCCAGAGATAGAGGGAGAGCGGGAGAAGCAAGGCCTAGAGATAGAGGGAGAGCAGGAGAAGCAAGGCCTAGAGATAGAGGGAGAGCGGGAGAAGCAAGGCCTAGAGATAGAGGGAGAGCGGGAGAAGCAAGGCCCAGAGATAGAGGGAGAGGAGCAGGAGAAGCCAGGCCAGAGACAGAGGGAGAGGAGCAGGAGAAGCCAGGCCAGAGACAGAGGGAGAGGAGCAGGAGAAGCAAGGCCATAGACAGAGGGAGAGGAGCAGCAGAAGCCAGGCCAGAGACAGAGGGAGATGAGCAGCAGAAGCCAGGCCAGAGACAGAGGGAGATGAGCAGCAAGGTCAGAGACAGAGGAACAGCAGAAGCCAGGCCAGAGGGAGAGGAGCAGGAGAAGCCACGCCAGAGGGAGAGGGAGAGGAGCAGGAGAAGCAAGGCCAGAGATAGAGGGAGAGGAGCAGGAGAAGCAAGGCCAGAGATAGAGGGAGAGCGGGAGAAGCAAGGCCTAGAGATAGAGGGAGAGCGGGAGAAGCAAGGCCCAGAAAAAGAAAATTTCTGCTTACCTGATAAATTTGTTTCTTTTTAGACACGATGAGTCCACGGATTTCATCCTTACTTGTGGGATTACGCCTCCTGGTCAGCAGGAGGAGGCAAAGAGCACCACAGAAGAGCTGTATATATAGCTCCTCCCTTCCCTCCCACTCCAGTCATTCGACCGAAGTTAGGAAGAGAAAGGAAAAGCCAAGGTGCAGAGGTGTCTGAAGTTTACAAAAATTAATTACCTGTCTGTATTAATTTTTCTTTTTAAAGACACGATGAGTCTACGGATTTCATCCTTACTTGTGGGATACAACACCAAAGCTATAGTACACAGATGAAATGGGAGGGACAAGACAGGGAACCTAAACGGAAGGCACCACTGCTTGAAAAACCTCCCAAAAACAGCCTCAGCCGAGGCAAAAGTATCAAATTTGTAAAATTTAGAAAAAGTGTGAAGAGAAGACCAAGTTGCAGCCTTGCAAATCTGTTCAACAGAAGCATCATTTTTGAATGCTCATGAGGAAGCCACAGCCCTAGTGGAATGAGCCGTAATTCGTTCAGGAGGCTGCTGTCCAGCAGTCTCGTATGCAAAACGGATGATACTCTTCAGCCAAAAGGCAAGAATGGTAGCCGTAGCTTTCTGACCCCTACGTTTCCCTGAAAAAATAACAAAGAAGACGATTGGCGAAAATCCTTAGTCGCTTGTAAGTAGAATTTTAAAGCACGGACTACGTCTAAATTGTGTAACAGACGTTCCTTCGGAGAAGGAGGATTAGGACACAAGGAAGGAACAACAATCTCCTGATTAATATTCTTATTTGAAACCACCTTAGGAAGAAACCCAGGTGTAGTACGTAATACTACCTTATCCGAATGAAAAATAAGGTAAGGAGAATTATATTGTAATGCCGAAAGCTCATTTACTCTTCGAGCAGAAGAAATAGCAACCAGAAATAAAACTTTCCAAGATAATAACTTAATATATATGGAATGCATAGGTTCAAACGGAACCTCTTGAAGAACTTTAAGAACTAAATTCAAACTCTAAGGAGGAGCAATTGATCTAAACACAGGCCTGATTCCAGTCAGAGCCTGACAAAAATATTGCACATCTGGAACATCTGCCAAATGCTTATGTAACAAAATAGATAAGGCCAAGATCTGTCCCTTTAAGGAACATGCAGATAACCCCTTCTCCAATCCATCTTGAAGAAAAGACAAAATCCTGGGAATCCTAACCCTACTCCATGAGTAGCCCTTGGATTCACACCAATACAGATATTTGCGCCATATCTTATGGTAAATGTTCCTAGTAACAGGCTTACGTGCCTGAATTAAAGTATCTATGACCGAATCAGAAAAACCTCGCCTGGATAATATTAAACGTTTAATCTCCAGTCAGCTGCAGAGAAACTAGATTCGGATGATGGAAGGGACCCTGAATGAGAAGGTCCTTCCTCAATGGAAGCTTCCACTGTGGCCGAGATGACATGTCCACCAGATCGGCATACCAAATCCTGTGAGGCCACGCCAGGGCAATGAGGATCACCGATGCCCTCTCCTGTTTGAGTCGAGCAATCAGAGGGAATACATATGCTAGGCTGAAAGACCAAGGAACTGCCAAGGCATCTATCAGCTCGGCCTGGGGATCCCTGGACCTGTATCTCGGAAGCTTGGCATTCTGACGAGACGCCTTAAGGTTCAACTCCGGCCGACCCCATCTGAGAATCAGGTTTGAAAATATTTCCGGATGGAGCTCCCACTCTCCCGGATGAAAGGTCTGCCTGCTCAGAAAATCTGCCTTCCAGTTTTCCACCCCTGGGATGTAGATCGCTGACAGATGGCAAGAGTGAGTCTCAGCCCACTGAATCATATTGGCCACTTCGGTCATCGCTAAGGAACTCCTTGTTCCTCCCTGATGATTGATGTAAGCCACTGTCGTTCTGTTGTCCGACTGGAATCTGATGAAATGGGCCGAGGCCAACTGAGGCCAGGCCCGAAGCGCATTGAATATCGCCCTCAACTCTAGGATGTTGATGGGAAGGAGAGATTCTGCTTGAGTCCATACTCCCTGAGCCCTTAAGGAGTTCCAGACTGCTCCCCATCCTAACAGGCTGGCATACGTTGTCACAATCACCCATGAGGGTCTGCAAAAGCATGTCCCCTGGGATAGATGATCCAGCTACAACCACCATAGAATTGAGTCCCTCGTCCCCTGATCTACATTTATTTGAGGAGACAAATCTCTAAAATCTCCATTCCACTGTCTGAGCATGCTTAGCTGCAGAGGCCTGAGATGAAAACATGCAAACGGTACAATGTCCATTGTGCGCCACCATCAATCCGATTACCTCCATACACTGAGCCACTGATGGCCGAGGATTGGACTGAAGGGCTCGACATGTGTCCAGAATCTAACTTTCTGACCTCTGTCAGAAAAATCTTCATTGAAATAGACTCGATTAGAGTTCCCAGAAAGGGAACCCTTGTCTGAGGAACTAACAAACTCTTTTCCTGATTTACCTTCCACCCATGAGTTCTCAGGAAGGATAGCACAATGCCGGTATGGGACCTTGCTAGTTGATAGGATGACGCCTGGATTAGAATATCGTCCAGATAAGGCGCCACCGCAATGCCCTACGGTCTTAGAACCGCCAGTAGAGACCCCAGAACCTTTGTGAAAATTCTGGGCGCCGTGGCCAGACCGAAAGGGAGAGCTACAAACTGAAAATGTTTGTCCAGAAAGGCAAACCTCAGGAACTTGTGATGATCTCTGTGGATAGGAAAATGAAGATATGCATCCTTTAGATCCACTGTTGTCATAAATTGACCCTCCTGGATCAATGGAAGAATGGTACGAATAGTTTCCATATTGAAAGATGGAACTCTGAGAAACTTGTTTAGACTCTTGAGGTCGAAGATAGGTCTGAAAGTTCCCTCTCTTTTGGAAACTACAAACAGATTTGAATAAAAACCCTGTCCCTGAATTGGAACAGGACAGATTACTCCCATGGAGGAGAGGTCTCTTACACAACGTAAGAACGCCTCTCATTTTATCTGGTCTGCAGATAATCATGAAAGAAGAAACCTTCCTCTGAGACACTATTTCTATTGCCCAGGGATCCTGAACAGCTCGTATCCAAGCCTTGATGAAGGAAAGTCTGCCCCCTACTAGATCCGGTCCCGGATCGGGGGCCAGCCCTTCATGCTGACTTGGGAGCAGCAGCAGGCTTCTTGGATTGTTTACCCTTGTTACAAGACTGGTTGGGTCTCCAGGTAGACTTGGTTTGTGAATAGCTCCCTTCCTGTTTAGAGGAAGAGGAAGGGGGGATTCCCTTGAAATTTCGAAAGGAACGAAAATTACTCTGCCGACCTCTCTGTTTGGATTTTTTATCCTGAGGGAGATGACCCTTGCCTCCCGTGATGTCAGAAATAATTTCCTTCAAGTCAGGTCCGAACAGGGTCTTCCCCTTGTAAGGAATAGCCAAAAGTTTAGACTTGGATGACACATCCGCAGACCAAGACTTCAACCATAAGGCTCTGCGTGCTAAAATGGAAAAACCCGAACTCTTAGCCGCCAATTTAGTAATCTGCAGAGAAGCATCAGTAATAAACAAATTAGCTAATTTAAGAGCTTTAATCCGATCCTGTATCTCTTCCAAAGAAGTCTCAGTCTTAAGAGACTCTTCCAGAGCATCAAACCAATAAGCAGCCGCACTGGTAACCACAACAATGCAAGCCGCTGGTTGTAATAGCAACCCCTGGTGAACATAGATCTTCTTAAGGAGACCCTCCAACTTCTTATCCATAGGGTCTTTAAAAGCACAACTATCATCAATAGGAATAGTAGTTCGTTTAGCCAAAGTAGAAAGAGCACCCTCCAGCTTAGGGACCGTCTGCCAAGAGTCCCCAATATTGTCAGCTATAGGGTACATCTTCTTAAAGACGGGAGAAGGAGAGAAGGGAATACCTGGTCTCTGCCATTCCTTGGCAATAATCTCTGAATTTCTCTTGGGAACTGGAAATACATCAGAATAAGAAGGGACTTCTAGGTATCTATCCAGCTTACTCAATTTCTCTGGAGGAACCACTATTGAATCACAGTCGTCCGGAGTCACCAAAACCTCCCTCAATAATAAGCGGAGGTTTACAAGTTTGAACCTGAAAGAAACCACTTCTGAATCCGTCAGTGGTAAGGCACTTCCTGAATCAGAAAGTTCACCTTCGGATAGGACCTCCATACCATCCAATTCAGAGCCCTGGGAGGGTACGTCTGAGATCGCCATCAAGGTATCAGAAGCTGCATTGACCACATGGTTTTCCTTCCTTCTGCGCTTGCCTTGAAATATGGGAAAGGCAGAGGATGCCTCGGAAAGTGTAGAAGACATAACAGCAGCTATGTCCTGTAACGTGACCGCAGTAGAAACTGAAGTACTTGGCACTGCTTGAGCGGGTGTTAAGGGCTGTGACGCTTGGGGAGTAAGCTACGGCATACTCTGCATCTCATCTGTAGACTCCTGAGAAACATTAGTTTTGGGCAACTTTTTATCAAAGAAAATTTGTTCTCTATAATGTAACGCCCTCTCAATACATGAGGGACAAAAAGTAACAGGGGGTTCCACATTGGCATTCAGACACATGGCACATGTAACATCTTGGATATCTACCGAATCCATGATAACAAGCAGCAAAGAAAAAAAAACAAAAAAAAACCTGGTCTTGGCTCCTTTATATGGTCTATAATTTATGGCCCAAGAACTATATGTGTACAAACATTAATGTAAACATCTGTAAAGCAACAGGGTACTGTGTCTTTAAAAAATAAACGTCTAATATTTTTTCTGCATTGAAAAAAACGATAGCCAAATCCAATGAAATGTGTCTTAATATTAAAATAAATAACACCTCTTCGCCTCAACAGCTCTGCTGAGGCGCCTACCTGCCCCCACGGTACACTGACCACTCTGGCAAAAACAACTCCTGAACGTGTCTGAGAATGCTAAAGACCGCCTGCTTGTCTAACCATGCGGTCTTAGCGTAACACTTGAGCTGCGATGAGGAACTCCTGAACGTGTCACTCACTGAACTGCGGGACTCCGGAGCAGAAGACACCGCGCGGCTTCTTCTTACACAACGTAAGAACGCCTCCTACTCAAGCGCGCCAAAGTTAACTCCGCCCATTGTGGGCGTCGCTCAAAATTATCCTGCCAAGTTTAAAGTCGCCGTTCATATACACAATCCATAAAAACTTATAGCCCATAAAAAGGTATAGCCCTGTACCTGAGTCTCAATGTATAAAAATTCATAAAAACATAAAACCGCAGCGTCTTGACCACAGCACCTATAAATCAGCAACTGACAGGAGAACCCTCTTAATGTAAAGAGCCCATGTCCCCCTAGTCCCAGCATGACTGCTAGCAAAGTGTTGGTTAGCAGGAGCATGTGAAACCTATCGGTCTGTTCAACAGGGAAGCCCTCCCAAGAGAGCCCATGGTCCCCACATAAAACAAATAAGTGCATAGTCGATTCTGAGATAATATGGCCCAGAAATAAAGACTGCACTTACCTCGCTGCTGTGCGACAGCATGAATGTTCCCACAGGATCCAGAGGTCTGTTCCCTCCAATAGCCCTGTGGACACTAATAGGGCCTTAGTTAATATCTGCTAAGACCATCATCAGAAGGGTAGCACTCAGTATGGGAGGCGCAGTGAGAGTTTTGTCCCACCAGTTCCCATTGCTTTAAAGCCACCTGCAGCTCTACTCTAGAGTCTGACAAGGAATACGGCTACACCCTGTAGTAAAAGAGCACTCACTGGTACCATTTTAAAAATAATAAACTCTTGATTGAAGAATCTAACTAACACCTCACTTTACCTCTTCCTATCACTAACACAGGCAAAGAGAATGACTGGGGTGGGAGGGAAGGGAGGAGCTATATATACAGCTCTGCTGTGGTGCGCTTTGCCTCCTCCTGCTGACCAGGAGGCGTAATCCCACAAGTAAGGATGAAATCCGTGGACTCATCGTGTCTTTACAAAGAAAAGAGGGAGAGCGGGAGAAGCAAGGCCCAGAGATAGAGGGAGAGCAGGAGAAGCAAGGCCCGAGATACAGAAGAAGACCCAGAACAAAAAAGCAAGACTACAAAGAAGGTGGCACTAGGGACAGCAGGAAAAGGCCAAGGACAGAAAAGAAGACGACAAGAGAACATTATGCACAATCAATAACAGCAAACATTACCAAAAGACAGATCACGCTGCCACTAATGGAGAATACTAATAAGCTCAACGATCCAATTCCTTTATAGGCACCAAGTACACAAACAGGTTACACAGAAAACAAGGTATAATACATTGTATATTTTACTTTTAGGATTCAGATAGAGCAGCAGTTGTCAATTTCCAATGTACTTCTATTATCAAACTGTGCAAATTATAGACACACTTTCTGGGGAACAAGCTCATATGGTATATGCATACTAGTCTGATTGGCTGATGTCTGTCACATGATACAGGGGCTGGAAAATGGGAGAAAAAAATAAAATTTGCCAGAAAAATAAAAATCTACTGCTTATTTGAAAGCAAAGTGTTATTGCATTGTCTTGTTATTACGCACTTGTTAATTATGCAATTCCACTGCATTTAGTGGCAATACAGGATACAAGGCCTGGTGTATAAGCATCATTTACTAATTCAATTTAAAAAGTGCACAAATGCAACAAATGTTCCCACTACTCTCACTATCAGTAAAGGAGGTTTTTATACTGAGCCTTAGATCCTGTATTGTCTTAATAACAGTGTCTGACAATTCTTCACCTGGGCCAAGCAAAAGTCAAGGTCTGCTTCAATTATTAAGTGAAGGACACAGTCATCAAAATGCACTCAAAACCACATACCAAGCTTCTATAGGAGGTCTCATATTTCTTCTTTCCAAGAAGACGACTTTGGGCAAGATTTATCAATTTGCGAGCAGACAGGATTTTCAAGTTGTGAACATATCTGCAATTGATTGCAAATTGTGGGGCGGATATGTTCCCCATATTTATCATTGCACGACAGAACACTTATGCAGTAACACCCCCCCTACCCTTACGCAACCAATTGCGTGAGAGTTAGGCTTGTCAATCACACCGGTCAAATTAATTTGGGGTGAATTTCATCAGCTAACTCCAGTTTGGGGGAGAGTTTATGAAGCAGCGGTTTAAACCACTGCTTCATGAACATCAGTTGCAGGGTCGAGTGAGCGAGCCTGCAACCAATCGAGGCATTTGCCCCGTCATAAATGTTGCGCTTAGTCTCTAAAGTGCAACTACATTACTCAACATCATTCATATAGTGCAATTTACCCCTGGCGTAACTGAAAGCGTCTAAAATGTAGAAGCGCAACTAGGAGACAGCTATAGGGGTCGATCAGGAGCAGCTGTGTCTCCATGTCTACTGGAAGGGACGGGTTGTGTTACGCTCTCGGTCCTAGACTGAATGCACTGCTATTTTCTTAACACGTTGTTAGTAAATACACAGGGTCTAGAGTCTGCTGTATTTTCAAGCTACCCTATTACTAATTAGCAGAATGCAGCCCAGCTGTTCTCTTCAACACAAACCTAAGAAAGTCATATCTGAACTAACATACAACTGGCACAGAGCTTATATACTGCATAACAGACATAGAACATACAGCAAGACATTCTCACCTGTATATATAGGGCAGGGAAAGTGCACACTGCTGACGCTCATTCTGAGACCCAGATAGTAGCATATGGGTCACAGTACCCACTCCAAAGGGAGATTCTGCCTGAATACACAGGTTACGCAGCAAAACATGACCTGGAGAGGATAGAAATATGTAAAGCCACAGTTGGGATATAAAAAAAAAAAAATGCTGCCCCCCTAACCTCACACCATGCCTCCCCTTCACACTACAAAAAGAGCAACACCTCCATGACATTCTGTTTACCCTTTGCCACTCCAACCCCTCCTTCAGCAATACACGCAGATCATCATTTCCTTCTAATTAGACACACATCCATTCTTACCCAGCTCTCTTGTCCGCTCCGGGTGCCTGCAGCTCTGTGACCCATCTGGCGACTCGTCAAGAATCAGCCTTGCTCGGAGAGTACAGATGCTCCCAGTGCGGATGAAAGCCTCCAGACAAGAGGGATCACAGGTCAGACGCTGTAGGAGACGAGCAGCTCTTGGGGAAGGGTATGGGTGAATGGTCACATATGTCAGGAGACAACTAAGGACTTGGGGAGACACTAGACTGGAACTGGCATCTGCCAGCTGAGAAAATCTTGATAACAGAAGCAGGCTGGGAACCTCAGGACGCCAATACTCAGTGGGGGGAGACCAACTGGATTTAAGAGGCCAGGGGGATTTAAGGATCTCCTGCACTGGAGAGGATAGTTGCTGGGAAGATGGAACTGGCCTCTTCTTTATTTCCAGGAATCGGCTTCCCCTACTCTGTGAAGGGATCACTTTGTATGCATCAGATTTGGTGTGAGATTCTACAGGTGAAGAGGAGAGATTTAAACATGTGGGTTTTAAAGAACACAGACTCCTAGAGGGAGCCACAGAGCGATTAGAGGATGTTGGGGTTACTAAAGGCAGACCAGTGGCAACGCCAGCAGATTTGCGGAGAGACCGGCATTGGTCAATTACTGGAGTGATTAAACACTGGCTAGTGGGTACAGAGGTTGTTGCCAGCAGGTCAAGGCAACTAGGGTTTATACAGGCAAGGCTGGCACTTGCAGGCGTGGCAGAACAATGGTCGGAATTGCTAGTGGTTAGAGCAGTGGGAGGGCCAGTGGTTGTGTCAGGGGGAAGGACAACAGGTACACAAGTCGCTGCAGGAAGGTCAGGGTATGTGAGTGGTGACACCTCATCTAATACAGAACATCCACTTGTATCACTGTCCAGAGACCACTCAGGTGACAATTCTTCCAAGCTGCCTATAAAGCCCTCTGACAGTAGCCAGGACCTGCAACACAAACATTTGTTATGTGGGCTAAACAAGAGATCACTAAGTACAGCAGAATGTGTGCGCAAACATTGCACTTAGCTTAAAGTGATGGTAAACTCTCTCCTTTTTAAAAACAGATCTGAAATGTTAGTGATATTTTAGATAGTTGTAATGAAGATGCGCTATAACTTACTTTTAATATAGATATGAAATTCAAATTCCCAGCACTCCACCACCCACTTCAAAGTCCAATCAGCGCTCACCCCATTTGGCACTTTTGTTGTAGCTAGAGCGCTGATTGGACAACAAATCAAACCGTTAGCTAACAGACAATTTGGCTTTGAAGTGGGCAGCGGAGCGCAGAGTATTTAAATTATATATATATATATATATATTAAAAAGTAAGTTATAGCGCATCTTCGTTATAACTGATGAATGAAACTCCATCTAAAATACCACTTACATTCCAAATCTGATTTTGAAAAGGGGAGAGTTTACCATCATTTTAAAATGATAGTAAGTGGGAAGGCTTGTATGACATTCAGAGAATATTATGGGTAGGGGTTTGACAGGCAGAGCGTGTGGCAAGGAAGGGGGCGTCAGGCAGAGCGTGTGGCAGGGGAGGGGGGGCAACAGGCAAAGCGCATGGCAGGGGAGGGGGGGCAACAGGCAGAGCACATGGCAGGGGAGGGGGGGGGCAACAGGCAGAGCGTGCGGCAAGGAAGGGGGCGTCAGGCAAAGCGCGTTGCAGGGGAGGGGGGCAACAGGTAGAGCGCATGGCAGGGGAGGGGGGCAACAGGCAGAGCGCATGGCAGGGGAGGGGGGCAACAGGCAGAGCGCATGGCAGGGGAGGGGGGTTGGAAGGCAGGTAAATCAACAAGGATGTCTGTTAGAGCTCTAGGAACAAGCAGGAGAGTGGTCCATTGACAAACTAACTTATGTCCCACACAAAAGCCATTTGTTGATACCACCAGCCATGTTAGACCTCACCTCAGACAGTCCTCGGATGTCCTGCTTTCCCTAGGTCTTTTGTTTTTTGGCTCAGGGGGGAAATCAAATGATGCAGATGCTCTTTCCTCTTCTTTGTCTACAACGCTTGCAGGTTCCGGCAGATCCCCCTTCATCTCTGCAGACTTTGCCAGATCCTCCAGTCTTTCTGCCAAGAGGACAGCCAAACCTCCCATGCCTAAAAGCACAAGAGCTGCTATGTCATGGCAGAAATGCAAGAAAGCAGCAATGATTCTTGGATGTGAACAGCGATACTGGGGGTCTCTGAGGAGCTCCAAAAAAAGTTCTAAACCACCTTCTTCTCGGACTCTCAACCGGTTAAGAGCTTCTCTACAACAGAGACAAAGTGCTTTCACCAAAGGAAGACAGCGAGTAGGCGACTTACGGAGATTTCTTATTTCTGATATCAAAAGTCGAACAGTTCCTGCGTTACCAAGCATTGGACGCATAGCCCCTTGAGTGCACAGATTGCACAGAGTACTCAGGGCTGCCTGGCGTACCACTGGCTTCACTTCTTCCCCCTGTCCCATGCCCACTAGGACTGGCACTGCCTTATTTAGCTGCTCTGCACAATCCAAAGAACAACTCCTGCTCAGTTCACAAACAGCACGAACAGCTGCGCACACCAAGGCCGGGTCTGGAGATGTGAGAAAAGATACACAGGGGGACAGCCCCCCCTGCTCACAGATGGACAGACGGTGTGCCGGAGAGTCCCCCAGGATACGCAGAGCACGCAAACAGCTGTGGACACACCCAGCATCCTGTGAGCTCTGCAAGATGTGCACTAGGGAGGAAACCGCACCTGAAAATTTACAATAGTAAATGGTAAGATATGTGGTGCCAAAACAGGGAGTGGGTTAGTAAAGGTCAGAGAGGCAAGAAGGCAGGGGTCAAACAGATAAGGCCAAAATGTCAGGGTATAGGGAACAGAAGAGTGGTAACTGGATGAATAATGCAAAGAAAACAGAAGCAACAGCTAAAATGAACAGACAAAATGGCAGGAAGAGGTTGAAAAACAAAAAAAAGAGATACACTTTACGGGACACATTTAACAACAGAAATTTTTCAAATTCTCAAGTTTTCTCAAAAAATTCTCAAAATTCTCAAAATTTTTCAAATTTTCAAGTCACATTATTATATTATCATCTTAATAATCCCACACTATCCTTCCTCATCCAGCCCAGACAATGCCCTCCGTTCCTTTTGTCAACCCAAATTGTGCCTTCATCATTCCAACACAGCTGGAAACAAATCTTCCTTATAACAGCCCAGACTATCTTAGGTGCTGACCCTCATTCCTTCTGTCAGTACCAGACCATCCCCTCTTCCATATGCAAGCGCAGGTGGTGACTCTCATACCTTCTGTCAGTACCAGACTGGCCCCTCTTCCATATGCCAGGCCAGGTGGTGAGCCTCATACCTTCTATCAGTACCAGACCCTCCCCTCTTCCATATGCCAGCCCAGGTCATGAGCCTCACACCTTCTGTCAGTACCAGACCCTCCCCTCTTCCATATGCAAGCGCAGGTGGTGAGCCTCATTCCTTCTGTCAGTACCAGACCATCCCCTATTCCATATGCCAGGCCGTAACCCTCAATCCTTCTGTCAGTACCAGACCCTCCCCTCTTCCATATGCAAGCGCAGGTGGTGACCCTCATACCTTCTGTCAGTACCAGACTGGCCCCTCTTCCATATGCCAGCCCAGGTTGTGAGCCTCATACCTTCTGTCAGTACCAGACCCTCCCCTCTTCCATATGCAAGCGCAGGTGGTGAGCCTCATTTCTTCTGTCAGTACCAGACCATCCCCTATTCCATATGCCAGGCCGTAACCCTCATTCCTTCTGTCAGTACCAGACTAACCCCTCTTCCATATGCCAGCCCAGGTGGTGACCCTCATACCTTCTGTCAGTACCGTACCCTCCCTCTTCCATACGCAAGCACAGGTGGTGACCCTCATACCTTCTGTCAGTACAAGACCCTCCCCTCTTCCATATGCAAGCGCAGGTGGTGAGCCTCATTCCTTCTGTCAGTACCAGACCCTCCCCTCTTCCATATGCAAGTGCAGGTGATGACCCTCATACCTTCTGTCAGTACCAGACTGGCCCCTCTTCCATATGCAAGTGCAGGCGGTAACCCTCATACCTTTTGTTAGCCTAGGCTGTCCCCTCTTCCATATGCAAGCGCAGGTGGTGACCGTCATTCGTTCCGTCAGTACCAGACCCTCTCCTCTTCCATATGCAAGCGCAGGTGGTGACCCTCATTCCTTCCGTCAGTACCAGACCGTCCCCTCTTCCATATGCAAGCGCAGGTGGTGACCCTCATTCCTTCCGTCAGTACCAGACCCTCCCCTCTTCCATATGCAAGCGCAGGTGGTGACCCTCATTCCTTCCGTCAGTACCAGACCGTCCCCTCTTCCATATGCTAGGCCGTAACCCTCATTCCTTCTTTTAGCCCAGACTGTCCCCTCTAACATATGCCAGCCCAGGTGGTGACCCTCATCCGCTGATAATACGAGTTGAAAGTAAACCTGATTGCTTGAGTGCAAAACACATCAAAAATACATTACACAGTACAGTTACACTCATAATAACAATACAAGTGTGTGTATATATATACACACACACACACACACACGAGTGGTGAAGGATCCAAACGGATGGGTTCCGTATCCAGAAAAAAAACTTCACACAGTAGGCACATCAGGAATTTGTAATCTGTTTAATGTATAAACAACCAAACGTTTCAGCCCTCACATGGGCTTTTGTCAATAGTAAACATAAGCCAGGACGGACAGGATTATTACAGCAAACCAGAAATCACTCCTAGACAGCCTGTTTCGTTCTATTTGGAACTCATCAGTAGGAGATAGATTTCTGGTTGCTGCATTGATAAAGCTATTTTCATGGTTAAACCAAAATTCATTAAAATTATGGGGGGAGATAAAAAACTGAAATTAAAATCCTCCATGTCTCAAAATTAAATCAATGTAAATATTTGCATAGGAAACTAGCACACCTAGGCAAGTATCCCCGCTTGCTTTTCCCCAGAAACTCTTAATATACAATGTTACCAATGCACAAGAGAATACTACTGATGAGTTCCAAAAAGAACGAAACAGGCTTGTCTAGGGAGTGATTTCTGGTTTGCTGTAATAATCCTGTTAAAAGGATCGCTGTATCAAAACAGTATTCTGAAGCAAAAAAACTGAGAATTTGCATATCTTACCCACAATTCTCTTGTGCATTGGTAACATTGTATATTAAGAGTTTCTGGGGAAAACCAAGCGGGGATACTTGCCTAGATGTGCTAGTTTCCTATGCAAATATTTACAATGATTTAATTTTGAGACATGGAGGATTTTAATTTCAGTTTTTTTTTATCTCCCCCCCCCCATAATTTTAATGAATTATATATATATATATATATATATATATATATATATATATATATATATATATATATATATAGCATGTGTATGTATGTATATACATAATACACACACACACGCTAAATATATATATATATATATATGTATATTTAGCGTGTGTGTATACGCGATATATATATATATATATATATATATATATATATATATATATATATATATATATATATATATATATACATACACACACACATATACATACATATAATATATACATACATACATACATACACACACACACACTCAAAATCTGTTTGAGTCTGAGGACAGGGGTAAAACCCCAAAACGTCACTCTGTTGGAATACCTTTTTTTGCCACTTCAAACCCGGTGAGTGCCTGCTTTTGTTGGAGATTATCCCATTGGTTTAAGTCAGGTGTGCTCATTACAGTGTAATAGAGCTGTGAATAAAAAGCAAGAGAGTCTCATTCTTTTATGAAGAGTAAAAGCAGGAATGATTCAGCCCTCTGTGGCAAAAGGACTGTAGTGTTAGGACCAGTCGAATTGGGGCACCTTGTAAGTGGTGACTGGCTAAGCAAAATATGGTCATATTGTGTGACTAAGTTCCCAATATTATTTAAAAAGAATAGTTGTCTCTTGATGTATTTGCAGGCAATTTTTTTCAGCAGTTCAAAAAATATGTTGTGCTTTTGAAAATGGATGTGCGCTGATACCTTTTTGTTTTTTTTGTGTAATTACTGGGTAATATTGGCAGCACTCCCAGATGTGGATTTAAACTTTTTGTAAGGTGTGCTAAAAAAACAAATTTTGTATTTGTGTGTGTATATATATATATATATATATATATATATATATATATATATATATACAAATGGATCTAGAATCTTGGGAGTTTGAAACCTAATGGTCTCAATGAAGAGATACATTTTGCCCCTTTTCTAGGTTAATTTTAAGGTTTATTTAATAATCCCTAGAGTTTGAGGTACAGCTGATTTGTATACCAGAGTTTATTTTAATGTTTCTCCCATTCACTCATTATCCACCCCCACTACTAACAAGGGTATGTATGATGATTGCTACAAGAATAGGATATCTCTGGTTAAGTGTATAAACTATATGGTCTTATAATTGAAGGTTACAACAATGTATCATCGATCGGTTAAAGATGAATACTAGTATCTTATTGACAGGTTCCACTTCCTTGAGATATAAATACATTTATGTTGATATAATGTACAAGGTTTATGCAGAACTTAGGTAAATTCAGCAATGATTTGTTAAGACATGTGTGTGATATTTTATGTGCCATAAAAGAAAAAGGTAATAAGTTAATACCTATTATATGTTGATGTGGACACTGAACAGTTAATATTCACATAGGAACTTTTGAAAAGAGTATAAATTCCCGGGAGGGAGAACCACCAATGGGAAGTTACGCTTGAGAAAGCCGCATAGAATTCGCCCAGCGGTGAAACACGTGTTGCGTACTTGCAGTGTTTGTTTATTGCTCTGGTTAGGCCGACCGGGCTGTTCCTGCCTTCCTTTGGTGAATTGGAGGACCTCTGACCCTGTCACATACGTCTGCACAACTGGAAGACATCAGCGCTAGCAAGGTATAACAGGGAAGCGTTTTCATTAACACACCACGGGATGCACAAAGTAAGTGGAATGGCAACGGGAATCACCTGCTGTGAAGATTGGTAAGAAAGTCTTCTATTTTGTCGGCACATACCCCAGGAGTAAGGGTCCCTTTGGCGAGGGTACGTCCCTCAGAAGGTGGTACCCGTTCTTGAAGGGGTTGAATGTTTGTCGTTGCTGTGTAGGACTTCGCATGGATATTTGGCATTACGTCAGTGGTCCCTTTAGTGGTTGTGTGAATGACTGTGACTAACTGGCTTTGCTTCTGCTCTGTACCTGCATGCCTTGCTTAAGTTTGCTGCTATTTCACCACTATGTTTGATGCTAACACTGCCCTGATGCAGCTACTGTGCTAATGACTGACAAAGGGTCTGAGTGTGACTTTGATCAAATATCCTCAACAATCAATACTGGATTTAGGATCATTATCTGTTGTATACAGACTTTGCATCTATGATGCCCTTTCCAGTTTCCATTGGGGTTTTATCACATAGGATCCAATGGCCATTGGTTGTTTGTCATTAATTGTATAAGTAGAAAATTTGTCTCTTGTCACTGTTTATGACATATGTGTTGATTTTCTGTATAATATATGTGTGCATAAAAATGTATTTCATCTGACATATGGTACATGTTTGTGGATGTCTCTGGGGGAAGGGAACCTGTAACCTGGGGATTGGCCTATTTTGCTCACGTAGTTTATTGGCTTTTTCTATTTACTATCTTTGAATAGGTATGTGTCAGTGCTGGCTAGGACACCCTTGGTTATCCATATTTCGCTAACTAAGGTTACATGAACATATAGACTTAGGTGAGCTGGCTCATCGTTTCTCTGTATGTGTGTATATAATTATATATGCACATATATATATATATATATACACACATATATATACACATATATATATACACACACACACACATAAACACACACACACATACTAAATTCCTTTTTCCAGTGCTGCCACTAAGTAGAATCATTAGGCACAATAAAAATATGTTGCAAGGAGCTACAAATTACAGCCCACAGTAGTGGCTGCAGGAAGGCCTACAGAATATTATACCAGCACTGCCGCCCTGCAGTTTCTACTGTGGGTTGAAATGTGCAGCTCCTCACTACACGTTGTCCATATCCAGAAGGGGAAGAAGGAGATGTAGAAGAGCTCGTTCCCCAGCACGAACAAGTAATATAGCAAGGGGCGGCGGACGGTGAAGTCATGGCCCTTCTCACCCGTTAGAGTTCCGGCGCTGCGACTTCTTTCTGCGGTTCCCAGCGGTATCGTTAGTGTCCCCGCACACCCGTTAGCCTGGTGACCCACGCAGCTCTGCACCCGCATAGCCGCTGGAAGCGAGCCACGTAACTAGGGTCCTGCAGATAACGAGCCAGGCGTTACGGCCAGAGTGTGCCCCCATTCCCGCTCCTCACAGCAGAAACTTGACCATGGCAGTCCGGCAATTGAAGTCAATGTTAAAAAACATAAATTATGCTTACCTGATAATTTCATTTCCATTGAGGGGAGGAGAGTCCACGGCTTCATTCATCACTGTTGGGAATTAAGAACCGGGCCACTAGGAGGCGGCAAAGACACCCCAGCCAAAGGCTTAAATACCTCCCCCACTTCCCTCATCCCCCAGTCATTCTGCCGAGGGAACAAGGAACAGTAGGAGAAATATCAGGGTATAAATGGTGCCAGAAGAGTAATTCAATTTAGGTCCATCCATCAGAGATACGGAGAGAGCTGTGGACTCTCCTCCCCTCGATGGAAATAAAATTATCAGGTAAGCATAATTTATGTTTTCCATCTAAAGGGGAGAAGAGTCCACAGCTTCATTCATCACTGTTGGGAACATATACCCAAGCTCTGGAGGACACTGAATGAAACCGGGAGGGAAAAGGCAGACCCTAATCTGAGGGCCCCACAGCCTGCAAAACCTCTCTCGCAGAAGCAAAAACGTCAAATTTGTAAAACGTAGTAAATGTGTGTAAGGAGGACCAGGTAGGCGCCTTACAAATTTGCTCCATAGAGGCCTCATTCTTGAAGGCCCAAGAAGAAGCCACAGCTCTAGTTGAATGAGCCATGATCCTCTGAAGAGGCTTATGTCCCGCTGTCTCATAGGCCAAGTGAATCAAACACCTCAACCAAAAGGACAAAGCAGTAGAAGAGGCTTTCTGCCCCTTGCGCTTCCCTGAATACACCACAAAAAGAGAAGTAGACTGAAGATAGAACTTTAGGGCACGCACCACTTCCAGATTATGAAGAAACCTCTCCTTAGAAGAAGAAGGGTTAGGACACAAAAGAAAAAGATTGATGTTATGATTAGACACCACCTTGGGAAGAAACCCCAAACCAGTGTGAAGCACAGCCTTATCCGCATGATAAACCAGATAAGGCGGCTCACATTGTAAGGCAGCCAGTTCAGATACTCTGCGTGCTAATGCAATGGCTAACAGGAAGAGAACCTTCCAGGACAGAATCTTAATGTCAATGGAATGCATAGGCTCAAACGGAAACCCTTTGCAAAACGTTAAGGTCCAAGTTTAAGCTCCATGGGGGAGCAGGCTGTCTAAAGACAGGCCTGATTCTAGACAGAGCCTGAACAAAGGATTGGATGTCAGGGAGCTCAGCGAGTCTCCTATGCAACAAGACTGATAATGCCGAAATCTGTCCCTTTAAGGAACTAGCAGCAAGACCCTTCTCCAAACCGTCTTGGAGAAAGGACAGAATCCTGGATACCTTCATCTTATGCCAAGGATATCCATGCTTCTCACACCAGGACAAGTTAGTCCTCCACACCTTATGGTAGATGCGACAAGTGACTGGCTTCCTTGCCTGAATGAGAGTATCAATCACACTTTCTGAAAAGCCTCTCTTGGCCAAGACTAGGCATTCAATCTCCAGGCAGTCAGACTCAGAGAATCGAGATTTTGATGGAGAAATCCGAATCGCCGAAGCTCGTTCCTGTATGATGCATGCCACTACACAAGATAGAAGTGGTAACGGTGGAAAAAAGTATGCTAGGCTGAACCCCCAAGGCACCGCTAAGGCATCTATTAGCTCTGCCTGGGGATCCCTGGACCTCGACCCGTATCGGGGTAGCTTGCAATTGAGTCTGGACGCTATGAGGTCTATCTCCGGCGTTCCCTACCTGAAACAAATCTCTGCAAACACTTTGGGGTGAGGAGACCATTCCCCCGGATGGAAGGATTGCCTGCTGAGAAAGTCTACTTCCCAGTTGTCTACACCTGGAATGTGAATCGCTGAGAGCGAGCAGCTGTGGGACTCCGCCCACTCCAAGATCCGAGACACTTCCCTCATAGCTAGGGAGCTCCTCGTACCCCCCTGGTGGTTGATGTAAGCCACCGAGGTGATGTTGTTGGTCTGGAATCTGATGAAGCTGAACGACCCCAGAAGAGGCCATGCCTTCAGAGTATTGTAAATTGCTCAGAGTTCCAGAATATTTAGCAGAAGGAGAGACTCCTCCCGGGACTATTTTCCTTGTGCCATCCTGGCACCCCAAACAGCTCCCCAGCCTGCCAGACTCGCGTCCGTGGTCACAATCTCCGAGGACGGTCTCAAGAAGGATGTCCCCATGGACAGTTGCTCCGGACGGATCCACCACGAGAGGGAAATCCGACAGCATCCATGGATATCTGCTGTGATAGAGCTGAATGATCGCCGTTCCACTGTCTTAACATGCACAATTGAAGAGGTCTGAGATGGAAGCTGGTGAATGGAATGACGTCTATGCTGGAAACCATGAGTCCGATCACCTCCATACACTGAGCCACCAAGGGGCTTGAGGAGGACTGAAGGGCAAGACAAGAGGACGCAATCTTCCTGCGTCGATGGTCTGTGAGATAATTTTTCATGGACATAGAGAGTCTATTATCATACCCAGGAACTCCACCCTGTTGCTGGGAATCCAGGAACTCTTTCCTGAGTTGATCTTCCAACCGTGAGATTGGAGCAAAAGAAGAAGAGCCCTCGAATGATCCTCTGCGAGACTGAGTGACGGAGTGGACTAGGATGTCATCTATATAGGGCGCCACAGCAATGCCTCTGGCCACTGCAAGTAGCACCCCCCAGAAACTATCGTGAAGACTCTCGGGGCCGTCACCAGACCAAAGGGAAGGGCCACAAACTGGAAGTGTTGGCCCAGAAACGCAAATCTCAGGAACTTGAAGTGGTGCCTGTGGATTGGCACATGAAGGTAAGCGTCCTTTAAGTCTATGGTTGTCATGAACTGTCTCTGAGGAATCTGCCACTGGGCGGATGGGATCTTAACCCTATCCTGTAGCCGTGGGCGACCACGTCCAGAACCCAAGGATCCTGAACGTCCTGCAACCATGCTTCTGAGAAGAGAGATAGTCTGTCCCCTACTTGGTCCAGAGACCGGTCGGGGGCCATCCCTTCATGCCAATTTTGTCTCAGCAGGCTTCTTGCTCTGCTTAGAC
Source organism: Bombina bombina (assembly GCF_027579735.1). Classification (NCBI taxonomy): domain Eukaryota; kingdom Metazoa; phylum Chordata; class Amphibia; order Anura; family Bombinatoridae; genus Bombina; species Bombina bombina. The sequence continues at coordinate 584,046 of NC_069509.1, forward strand.
TTGTTCCAAGAATGAGCCGGTTTCCAAGTTCCCTTGGACTGGTCCACTATCGCGGCGGGCTGCTGGTGCTGGGCCTTGTCCACACAAAAGGGATGAAAAGTAGATCCTTTAGGCTTAGCATTCTTATCCTGCGGTAGGAAAGCTCCCTTGCCTCCCGTAACAGTGGATATGAACGAATCCAATCCTTGAAAAGGAGGACAGCCTCGACTTAGAGGTCATGTCTGCAGACCAAGACTTTAGCCACAGAGTCCTGCGAGCTAAAAATGGAAAAACCTGACACCTTAGCGTTCAGGCGAATCATTTGCATATTGGCATCACATATGAAAGAATTGGCTATCTTCAGCGCCTTAATCTGGTCCTGTATCTCGTCGATGGAAGTCACCCCCTCGACTATTTCACACAGGGATTCACACCAATATGTTGCAGCTCCTGCGACCACGGCTACAGCCGCTGCTGGCTGGAAAACAAACTCTGTGTGTTGAAACATTTTTCTTAACATGTTTTCCAACTTTTTATCTATGGGCTCTTTAAATGACGAACTATCTTAAAGGGGAATAGTTGTCTGCTTTGTGACCGTGGAGATAGTACCATCCACCTTAGGGACAGTACCCCACAGCTCCAGCTGAGAGTCCGGGAAGGGGAACAATTTCTTAAAGAAAGAAGGGGAAAAGGAAGAACCTAATCGCTCCATTCATTCTTAATAATATTTGCCATCTTAAACGGGAACCTGGAAGGCCTGAGGTACCACCCTGTCCTCATATACCTATCTTAAATGGGAATAGTTGTCCGCTTTGTGAGCGTGGAGATAGCACCATCCACCTTAGGGACAGTACCCCACAGCTCCAGCTGAAAGTCCGGGAAGGGGAACAATTTCTTAAAGGAAGAAGAAGAGGAAAAGGAAGGACCTAATCGCTCCCATTCATTCTTAATAATATTTGCCATCTTAAACGGGAACCTGGAAGGCCTGAGGTATCACCCTGTCCTCATATACCTTATCAAGTTTAGGAATCGCAGGTTCTTCTGGAAGTTTCGGTTCCGGAACTTCCAGAGTAGCAAGCATTTGTCTCAGCAAAAAGCGCAAATGTTTCATCCTAAACCTAAAGTCAGGCTCCTCTGAAGCCGGAGGTTTAGATGACACGGACTTCGACCAAAAAGGGGCCTCCTCCGAAGAGGTGTATAAAGCCTCAGAAATTTCCACAGGCGTAGAAAACCCCTGGCCCGGGCCGCCATGATACGACCTACGCTTAGCAGAACGTGGTAAGGCATGGATCACTTTCGATACCGCCGTTTGCAGTTGATCCACAAAATCTGACGGCCAACGAATCTCTCCCGCAGGAGTAATGGTTGGACCCTGGGCGCTGCATGTGCAGTAAGAGATGGATGCAAGGAACGCACCTCAGTAGTACTAGACATCCGTTTGCTCTTAGATGTTGTAACTTTATTAAGGCACATGGAACATAGTTGAGCAGGCTGATCTACCAGAACCTCCTCACAACAAAAACACAGGAATGAGACCTAGTTAAAGAGGGAGAGCACTCTAACGCGTCAGAGTCCGCCATAGCTTCCGCTTTTTTTCTTTACGGACTATATTAACTTAATTAATAGGCACCTTTATAACCTCCAATGGCCGGGGCACTCACCACTTCCTATGATCCGGACAACAGAAACCGCTTCGTCTCCTGTGCCGCAGATTAACAGAGGAAGATATATAACCACACCCGGTCACATGGAATCCCCGGCAGGAACCGCCCCTGCCTAAGGAGAAAACACGCCAAAAAAGGGCCGCACCATACTCCCGCAAGTCATCTGAAAGTTCCACACATTGCCAGCGCCTCATCTCGCAGATAACGCAGCAATGACACAAACAATATCATGTATAACCCCCCCCGTTCAATAATCCCCTTTCCAGGAATATTAACCCTTGATTCTGTAAAGATAAAAGGCGTCACACTGTGACCCTGTCTTCCGTGTTATCATTATGTAATAAAAATGAAACAATCTAACCAGAATCTACGCCATGGAACAGGAACACAGCCCTTCAAGTGTGACAGGTTAGTAGCCTCGCTCCCGACATGGACTTGAGTGTAAAAAGCAGGCAGTGAAACTCGTCAACGCTGATTGCTTGTGGAGCTGTTAATATGAGTCGAGATGGTTTCACAGAAAGACTCGCCCTGCATCTTCGGACTCTAACTTTCACCCAGGCTCTTACTGAGAGGCTGACAGGACTACTTAAAACTCCAGTCCCACTGCGAAGGAGTACTGCCCTCCATAAGAAACAACTCCGATCTTCGGCACTTCTCTGGCATCCTCCTGTGAAGAATGACAAATAATGACAGGGTATTTAAGCCTTTGGCTGGGGTGTCTTTGCCTCCTCCTGGTGGCCAGGTTCTTAATTCCGAACAGTGATGAATGAAGCCGTGGACTCTCCTCCCCTTTAGATGGAAATTGCCTCAATTTAAAATCGTGATTAATCGCATCATGCAAATTAATCGTGCATCCCTAATTTTTTTAATATATATCTACCTATCTATATATCTATCTCAAGCAAAAGACAGCACTCTTTGGTCTTAATAGAAAACAAAGTAGTTTATTTAGTGACGTTTCGGGAATGCTCCCCTTCATCAGACCAGTGTTACATACAGTGTATCAAACATTTATACCTTCCCATAAGACCCTCCCCCTGTGTGCAAAACGTCCAAACTGTTGCCTAGGCAACCAGTCCATGGCAACAGTGGAACATACAATTAAAAACAACATTTAAATAAAGTGGCAAACAATTATAGGATACACAATATCCATAGATACAATAAAGCCGGCATCATAGACTACACAGAGAGTCACAGCAAAACGCATCTTAATGTTGCATGGTAGATAGATACATAGTAAAGCAGTATACAGTATATCTAATATTTACCAACAACTGTAAATACATAATCTCTAAAGATCCCTGTGTTAGATATCCACATATAGGTCATAATGATGCAGTTGCCAGAAGGATATTATTTTAACGCTGTGTAGCACAAGTGTAAACATCTGTATAGGTTCAGAGCCACACATACACATATCGAATAATCAGAGGCCTGCAATATATAATACAATATTTGCAATCACAGACGAACCCGTGTTAAGCATCCATATACATACCATACAGGTGCAGTTAACAGAAGGTGTATTAATAGACTATAGTATAGCAACGCTGTTTAACACACCCAGGGTTACTAGAATCTATTCAGAGCCACATCTGTAAACAGAGGCCTGTACAGTATTAAGGCATACAAACATACTGACAAAATAGAGCGCAATCAGCGCTAACTACCCCAACGGTTTTCTATTAAGACCATAGAGTGCTGTCTTTTGCTTGCTGTATCATACCCCCATTCGAGCACCCTGGCATATTAAAGGGACAGTCTACACCAGAATTTTTATTGTTTTAAAAGATAGATAATCCCTTTATTACCCATTTCCCAGTTTTGCATAACTAAAACAGTTATAATAATATACTTTTAACCTCTGATTATCTTGTATCTAAGCCTCTGCAAACTGCCCATTTTTTCAGTTCTTTTGACAGACTTGCAGTCCAGCCAATCAGTGCCTGCTCCCAGATAACTTCTCGTGCACAAGCACAGTGTTATCTATATGAAATAAGTGAACTAACACCCTGTAGTGGTGAAAAACTGTTAAAATGCAATCTGAAAGAGGTGGGCTTCAAGGTCTAAGAAATTAGCATATGAACCTCCTAGGTTAAGCTTTCAACTAAGAATACCAAGAGAACAAAGCAAAATTGGTGATAAAAGTAAATTGGAAAATTGTTTAAAATGACATGCTCTATCTGAATCATGAAAGTTTATTTTGGCCTAGACTGTCCCTTTAAGGACCGTTTGTGAGCGTGCACCTTACTCACTTTGTGTAATATATATATATATATATATATATATATGTGTGTGCATATGTATGTATGGTATGTATGTGTGTATAAATACACACACATACATACACACACATATATTATATACGAGTCTATCAGCATGGCACATTTTGACTTGGCAAGATTTGCCCACTCTTCTTTGCAAAAACACTCAAAATCTGTCAGATTGCGAGGGCATCTCCTGTGCACAGCCCTCTTCAGATCACCCCACATTTTCGATTGGATTCAGGTCTGGGCCATTCCAAAACTTTAATCTTCTTCTGGTGAAGCCATTCCTTTGTGTCGTTATGCTGAAAGATGAAGTTCCTCTTCATGTTCAGCTTTCTAGCAGAAGCCTGAAGGTTTTGTGCCAATATTGTCTGGTATTTGGAACTGTTCATAATTCCCTCTACCTTGACTAAGGCCCCAGTTCAGCTGAAGAAAAACAGCCCCAAAGCATGATGCTGACACCACCATGCTTCACTGTGGGTATGGTGTTCTTTTGGTGATGTGCAGTGTTGTTTTTGCGCCAAACATATCTTTTGGAATTATGGCCAAAAAGTTCATCCTTGGTTTTATCAGACCATAACACCTTTTCTCACATGCTTTTGGGAGACTTCAGATGTGTTTTTGCTAAATTTAGCTGGGCTTGCATGTTTTTTTTCTTCATAAGAAAAGGCATCTGTCTTGCTGTCTACCCCAAAGCCCAAACATATGAAGAACACGGAAGATTGTTGTCACATGTACTACACAGCCAGTACTGCAGCTCCTTTAATGTTGCTGTAGGCCTCTTGGTAGCCTCCCAGACCAGTTTTCTTCTCGTCTTTTCATCAATTTTGGAGGGACATCCCAGTTCTTGGTAATGTCATTGTTGTGCCATATGTTCTCCACTTGATGATGACTGTCTTCACTGTGTTCCATGGTATATCTAATGCCTTTGAAATTATTTTGTACCCTTCTCCTGACTAACTTTTAACAATGAGATCCCTCTGATGCTTTGGAAGCTCTCTGCGGACCATGAATTTTGTGTAGGACGTGACTAACAAAATGTCAGGAAAGACCAACTAGAGCAGTTGAACTTTATTTGTGGTTAATCAGAGGCACTTTAAATTATGGCAGGTGTATGATGACTCTTATTTAACATGGTTTTGAATGTGATTGCTTAATTCTGAACACAGCTACATCCCCAGTTATATGCAACCACATTATTTTAGTTTTTTTTGCTTACTTCCCTCCACCTTAAAGATTTCAGTTTGTTTTTCAATTGAGTTGTACAGTTTATAGGTCACATTAAAGGTGGAAAAAGTTCTGAAATTATTTATCTTTGTCTAATTTTTTACATCACAGAAACCCGACATTTTAACAGGGGTGTGTAGACTTTTTATAGCCACTGTGTGTGTGTGTGTATGTAATATATATATATATACATATATACATACACACACACATATACATACACACACATATATATATATATATATACACACACACACATATATTTTGGTAATATATGTATCTATAAATAAATAGAACATTTTTGTTATGTGAAGAACATTGGAATGTGAAATAACATAATTTATGTAAGAACTTACCTGATAAATTCATTTATTTCATATTAGCAAGAGTCCATGAGCTAGTGACGTATGGGATATACATTCCTACCAGGAGGGGCAAAGTTTCCCAAACCTTAAAATGCCTATAAATACACCCCTCACCACACCCACAATTCAGTTTAACGAATAGCCAAGAAGTAGGGTGATAAGAAAAAAGTGCGAAAGCATATAAAATAAGGAATTGGAATAATTGTGCTTTATACAAAAAAATCATAACCACCACAAAAAGGGTGGGCCTCATGGACTCTTGCTAATATGAAAGAAATGAATTTATCAGGTAAGTTCTTACATAAATTATGTTTTCTTTCATGTAATTAGCAAGAGTCCATGAGCTAGTGACGTATGGGATAGCAAATACCCAAGATGTGGAACTTCCACGCAAGAGTCACTAGAGAGGGAGGGATAAAATAAAGACAGCCAATTCCGCTGAAAAAATTAATCCACTACCCAATCAAAAGTTTCAATTTTTATAATGAAAAAAACTGAAATATAAGCAGAAGAATCAAACTGAAACAGCTGCCTGAAGTACTATTCTACCAAAAACTGCTTCTGAAGAAGAGAAAACATCAAAATGGTAGAATTTAGTAAAAATATGCAAAGAAGACCAAGTCATTGCTTTGCAAATCTGAACAACAGAAGCTTCATTCTTAAAAGTCCAGGAAATAGAAACGGACCTAGTAGAATGAGCCGTAATCCTCAGAGGTGGGGATTAACCCGACTCCAAATAAGCATGATGAATCAAAAGCTTTAACCAAGATGCCAAAGAAAAGGCAGAAGCCTTCTGACCTTCCTAAAACCAGAAAAGATAACAAATAGACTAGAAGTCTTTCTGAAATCTGAGTAGCTTCAACATAATATTTCAAAACTCTTACCACATCCAAAGAATGTAAGAATCTTACCATTATGGCTGTACTCTCAGCCATAATTCAGCTGACTGACTGCATCACACCATCATGCTAGCAGGTGATTTGAACCAAACAGCAGAGAAGTGAAAACGCTGAGATTTGTGGAGTGGAAAACGCTTTGAAAGTTTGCATGCTCCTTATCCTTCCAAGGAGGGACCGTGATCCTGCTGCTGGTGAGGAACCTGTTAATCACCATCACCAAGGACCACAACTGATACGTGAGATACATCAGTGAGCTGGACCACTGAGAGGCTCCAGTCTGCTTCAATAGCACCATTGGGTGCGTCTCCTTTGTGAGTATCCAATTGCTACCTTGTGAATTGTTATATCTGGTATCTGGCTATACTAGGCCATGTTTGGCGCCTCTGTGTTTTCTTTTTTTCTAGTTACCCATCTTTCAGGAAGACCATCCTAAGACCGAGAGCTGCCTACTACTGTTTTTTTGGACTTACCACTGATTGGGACTATATCTATATCACTTACTGGATTTTATGTTGGTACACTTTTATATATATGTATGTTTCTGTATATATATATATCTTATAAGTATTAATCTAGTCAACTGATATTGTTTGAACATATGTTTAGTTGTTAGGCTATAGGAGGCGCCCCCTAAGGGCAGTAATACACATTGGTGTGTATTACACCCTCATTTCATCCTCTATGCTGCCAAGGTATATGTCTACTACGGGGCAATGGATCATTCTGTGCAATAAGCCTGGAACACATGAAGGACATAATACTAGCCATCCACAGAATAAAGGGCATTGGTTGACTGACAAGATCTATACTAATACGGGTCAATTCAGTTGCCCAAGTTACCCCTGTGAAAGATGACCCGTTATAGAGTTCAAACTTTATATTTCAGGGCTGTGTTAGGGATATCCGCGAAGATGCCAGCACTACAGGGGAAACCCACAGCCCTAGTCCATAAAAACATAATTTATGCTTACCTGATAAATTTATTTCTCTTGTAGTGTGTTCAGTCTACGGGTCATCCATTACTTATGAGATATATTCTCCTTCCCAACAGGAAGTTGCAAGAGGATCACCCAAGCAGAGCTGCTATATAGCTCCTCCCCTCACATGTCATATCCAGTCATTCGACTGAAACAAGACGAGAAAGGAAAAACTATAGGGTGCAGTGGTGACTGGAGTTTTAAATAAAATTTAGAACTGCCTCAAAAAAAGACAGGGCGGGCCGTGGACTGAACACACTACAAGAGAAATAAATTTATCAGGTAAGCATAAATTATGTTTTCTCTTGTTAAGTGTGTTCAGTCCACGGGTCATCCATTACTTATGGGATACCAATACCAAAGCTAAAGTACACGGATGATGGGAGGGACAAGGCAGGAACATTAAACAGAAGGAACCACTGCCTGTAGAACCTTTCTCCCAAAAACAGCCTCCGAAGAAGCAAAAGTGTCAAATTTGTAACATTTTGAAAAAGTGTGAAGTGAAGACCAAGTTGCAGCCTTGCAAATCTGTTCAACAGAGGCCTCATTCTTAAAGGTGGAAGCCACAGCTCTAGTGGAATGAGCTGTAATTCTTTCAGGGGGCTGCTGTCCAGCAGTCTCATAGGCTAACCGTATTATGCTACAAAGCCAAAAAGAGAGAGAGATGGCCGAAGCCTTTTGACCTCTCCTCTGTCCAGAATAAACGACAAACAGAGAAGAAGTTTGCCGAAAATCTTTAGTTGCCTGTAAGTAGAACTTCAGGGCACGGACTACGTCCAGATTATGCAAAAGACGTTCCTTCTTTGAAGAAAGATTAGGACATAATGATGGAACAACAATCTCTTGATTGATATTCCTGTTAGAAACAACCTTAGGTAAAAACCCAGGTTTAGTACGCAGAACTACCTTGTCTGAATGAAAAATCAGATAAGGAGAATCACAATGTAAGGCAGATAACTCAGAGACTCTTCGAGTCGAGGAAATAGCCATCAAAAACAGAACTTTCCAAGATAAAAGCGTAATATCAATGGAATGAAGGGGTTCAAACGGAACACCCTGAAGAACTTTAAGAACCAAGTTTAAGCTCCACGGAGGAGCAACAGTTTTAAACACAGGCTTAATCCTAGCCAAAGCCTGACAAAAAGCCTGGACGTCTGGATTCTCTGCCAGACGTTTGTGTAAAAGAATAGACAGAGAAGAAATCTGTCCCTTTAACGAACTAGCGGATAAACCCTTTTCTAAACCTTCTTGTAGAAAAGCCAATAACCTAGGAATCCTAACCTTACTCCATGAGTAACTCTTGGATTCACACCAATATAAATATTTACGCCATATCTTATGGTAAATTTTTCTGGTAACAGGTTTCCGAGCCTGTATTAATGTATCAATTACCGACTCCGAAAAACCACGCTTTGATAGAATCAAGCGTTCAATCTCCATGCAGTCAGCCTCAGAGAAATTAGGCTTGGATGGTTGAAAGGACCCTGAATGAGAAGGTCCTGCCTCAGAGGCAGAGACCATGGTGGACAGGACGACATGTCCACTAGGTCTGCATACCAGGTCCTGCGTGGCCACGCAGGCGCTATCAGAATCACTGATGCTCTCTCCTGTTTGATCCTGTCGAGGTAGCAACGGAAATGGTGGAAACACATAAGCCATGTTGAAAACCCAAGGGGCTGCTAGTGCATCTACCAGCACCGCTCCCGGGTCCCTGGACCTGGATCCGTAACAAGGAAGCTTGGCGTTCTGGCGAGATGCCATGAGATCCAGCTCCGGTTCGCCCCAACGAAGAATCAGTTGAGCAAACACCTCCGGGTGAAGTTCCCACTCCCCCGGATGAAAGGTCTGGCGACTTAGAAAGTCCGCCTCCCAGTTCTCCACGCCTGGGATGTAGATCGCTGACAGGTGACAAGAGTGAGACTCTGCCCAGCGAATTATCTTCGAGACTTCCAACATCGCTAGGGAACTCCTGGTTCCCCCTTGATGATTGATGTAAGCCACAGTCGTGATGTTGTCCGACTGAAATCTGATGAACCTCAGTGTTGCTAACTAAGGCCAAGCTAGAAGAGCATTGAATATTGCTCTTAATTCCAGAATGTTTATTGGGAGGAGTTTCTCCTCCTGAGTCCACGATCGGAGTTCCAGACTGCACCCCAGCCTAGTAGGCTGGCATCTGTTGTTACAATCGTCCAATCTGGTCTGCGAAAGGTCATTCCTTTGGACAGATGAACCCGCGACAACCACCAGAGAAGAGAATCTCTGGCCTCCTGGTCCAGATTTAGTAAAGGGGACAGATCTGAGTAATCCCCATTCCACTGACTTAGCATGCATAGTTGCAGCGGTCTGAGATGCAGGCGCGCAAATGGCACTATGTCCATTGCCGCGACCATTAAGCCGATTACTTCCATGCACAGAGCTACTGATGGGCTTGGAATGTAATGAAGGACACGGCAAGTATTTAGGATTTTTGATAACCTGGACTCCGTCAGGTAAATCTTCATCTCTACAGAATCTATAAGAGTCCCTAGAAAGGGAACCCTTGTGAGTGGTAACAGAGAACTCTTTTCCATGTTCACTTTCCACCCATGCGACCTCAGAAATGCTAGAACTATCTCTGTATGAGACTTTGCATTTTGAAAACTTGACGCTTGTATCAGAATGTCGTCTAGGTACGGAGCCACCGCTATGCCTCGCGGTCTTAGTACCTCCAGAAGCGAGCCCAGAACCTTTGTAAAAATTCTCGGGGCCGTAGCCAACCCGAAGGGAAGAGCTACAAACTGGTCTAGAAAGGCAAACCTTAGGTACCGATAATGATCTTTGTGAATCGGTATGTGAAGGTAGGCATCCTTTAAGTCCACTGTGGTCATATATTGACCCTCTTGGATCATGGGTAGGATGGTTCGAATAGTTTCCATCTTGAACGATGGAACCCTTAGGAATTTGTTTAAGATCTTCAGGTCCAAGATTGGCCTGAAGGTTCCCTCTTTTTTGGGAACCACAAACAGATTTGAGTAAAAACCTTGCCCTTGTTCCGTCCGCGGAACCGGGTGGATCACTCCCATTACCAAGAGGTCTTGTACACATCGTAGAAATGCCTCTTTCTTTATTAGATTTGTTGATAACCTTGTCAGATGAAATCTCCCTTGTGGAGGAGAAGTTTTGAAGTCCAGAAGGTATCCCTGAGATATTATCTCCAACGCCCAGGGAACCTGGACATCTCTTGCCCAGGCCTGGGCGAAGAGAGAAAGTCTGCCCCCCACTAGATCCGTTTCCGGATAGGGGGCCCTTTCTTCATGCTGTCTTAGGGGCAAAAGTAGGTTTTCTGGCCTGCTTGCCCTTGTTCCAGGACTGGTTGCCTTTCCAACCCTGTCTGTAACGAGTAGCAGTCCCTTCCTGTTTTGGAGCGGAGGAAGTTGATGCTGCTCCTGCCTTGAAATTACGAAAGGCACGAAAATTAGACTGTTTGGCCTTTGATTTGGCCCTGTCCTGAGGAAGGGTGTGACCCTTACCTCCAGTAATGTCAGCAATAATTTCTTTCAAGCCGGGCCCGAATAAGGTTTGCCCTTTGAAAGGAATATTAAGCAATTTAGATTTAGAAGTTACATCTGCTGACCAGGATTTAAGCCATAGCGCTCTGCGCGCCTGGATGGCGAATCCGGAGTTCTTAGCCGTTAGTTTGGTTAAATGCACAACGGCATCCGAAACAAATGCATTAGCTAGCTTAAGGGCTTTAAGCTTGTTCATAATCTCATCCAATGGTGCTGTGCGAATAGCCTCTTCCAGAGACTCAAACCAGAATGCCGCTGCAGCAGTGACGGGCGCAATGCATGCAAGGGGCTGTAATATAAAACCTTGTTGAACAAACATTTTCTTAAGGTAACCTTCTAATTTTTTATCCATTGGATCTGAGAAAGCACAACTATCCTCCACCGGGATAGTGGTACGCTTGGCTAAAGTAGAAACTGCTCCCTCCACCTTAGGGACCGTCTGCCATAAGTCTCGTGTGGTGGCGTCTATTGGGAACATTTTTCTAAATATCGGAGGAGGGGAAAAGGGCACACCGGGTCTATCCCACTCCTTGCTAATAATCTCTGTAAGCCTTTTAGGAATAGGAAATACGTCAGTACACACCGGTACCGCATAGTATTTATCCAGCCTACATAATTTCTCTGGGATTGCAACCGTGTCGCAATCATTCAGAGCCGCTAACACCTCCCCTAGCAATACACGGAGGTTCTCAAGTTTAAGATCCGTCACCCACAGAATGAAGCTCTCTGTCCTCATGTTCTGCAAATTGTGACGCAGTATCGGACATGGCTCTCGTGTCATCGGCGCGCTCTGTCCTTAACCCAGAGCTATCGCGCTTGCCTCTTAACTCAGGTAAATTAGATAATACTTCTTTCATAACATTAGCCATATCATGCAAAGTGATTTGTAAGGGCCTTGATGTACTTGGCGCCACAATCTCACGCACCTCCTGAGCGGGAGGCGAAGGTACCGACACGTGAGGAGAGTTAGGCGGCATAACGTCCCCCTCGTTGTCTGGTGATAATTTCTTTACCAGTAAAGACTGACTTTTATTTAAAGTAACATCAATACAATTGGTACACATATTTCTATTGGGCTCCACATTGGCTTTTAAACATAATGAACAAGAAGATTCATCTGTATCAGACATGTTTAAACAGACTAGCAATGAAGGCTAGCAAGCTTGGAAAAAATCTTTCAATAAATTTACAAGCAATAGAAAAAAAACGCTGCAGCGCTTTTAAAAAAAACACAAAAAACTGTCACAGTTGAAATAACAATGAACTAATTCAGTTATAGCCAACAATTTTAACAGTAAATGTATGAATTTAGCAGAGGATTGCACCCACTAGCAAACGGATGATTAACCCCTCAATACCCAAAAAACGGATAATCAATTTAAGATTTAACGCTTTTATCACAGTCAAACACACTGTCACAGGTCTGCTGTGACTGATTACCTCCCTCAAAAATGAATTTTGAAGACCCATGAACTCTCTCTGGAGACGTCCTGGATCAAGGAGGAAGAAGCAGGAAGACTGTGCTAGAATTTTAACTGCGCAACAAGGCGCTAAAAAAAAGCCCCTCCCACTCATATTACAACAGTGGGAGACCTGTTACAACGGTTTCTATGTAGAAAACAGAATTTATGTTTACCTGATAAATTACTTTCTCCAACGGTGTGTCCGGTCCACGGCGTCATCCTTACTTGTGGGATATTCTCTTCCCCAACAGGAAATGGCAAAGAGCCCAGCAAAGCTGGTCACATGATCCCTCCTAGGCTCCGCCTACCCCAGTCATTCGACCGACGTTAAGGAGGAATATTTGCATAGGAGAAACCATATGGTACCGTGGTGACTGTAGTTAAATAAAATAAATTATCAGACCTGATTAAAAAAACCAGGGCGGGCCGTGGACCGGACACACCGTTGGAGAAAGTAATTTATCAGGTAAACATAAATTCTGTTTTCTCCAACATAGGTGTGTCCGGTCCACGGCGTCATCCTTACTTGTGGGAACCAATACCAAAGCTTTAGGACACGGATGAAGGGAGGGAGCAAATCAGGTCACCTAAATGGAAGGCACCACGGCTTGCAAAACCTTTCTCCCAAAAATAGCCTCAGAAGAAGCAAAAGTATCAAACTTGTAAAATTTGGTAAAAGTGTGCAGTGAAGACCAAGTCGCTGCCCTACATATCTGATCAACAGAAGCCTCGTTCTTGAAGGCCCATGTGGAAGCCACAGCCCTAGTGGAATGAGCTGTGATTCTTTCGGGAGGCTGCCGTCCGGCAGTCTCGTAAGCCAATCTGATGATGCTTTTAATCCAAAAAGAGAGAGAGGTAGAAGTTGCTTTTTGACCTCTCCTTTTACCGGAATAAACAACAAACAAGGAAGATGTTTGTCTAAAATCCTTTGTAGCATCTAAATAGAATTTTAGAGCGCGAACAACATCCAAATTGTGCAACAAACGTTCCTTCTTTGAAACTGGTTTCGGACACAGAGAAGGTACGATAATCTCCTGGTTAATGTTTTTGTTAGAAACAACTTTTGGAAGAAAACCAGGTTTAGTACGTAAAACCACCTTATCTGCATGGAACACCAGATAAGGAGGAGAACACTGCAGAGCAGATAATTCTGAAACTCTTCTAGCAGAAGAAATTGCAACTAAAAACAAAACTTTCCAAGATAATAACTTAATATCAACGGAATGCAAGGGTTCAAACGGAACCCCCTGAAGAACTGAAAGAACTAAATTGAGACTCCAAGGAGGAGTCAAAGGTTTGTAAACAGGCTTAATTCTAACCAGAGCCTGAACAAAAGCTTGAACATCTGGCACAGCGGCCAGCTTTTTGTGAAGTAACACAGACAAGGCAGAAATCTGTCCCTTCAGGGAACTTGCAGATAAACCTTTTTCCAATCCTTCTTGAAGGAAGGATAGAATCCTAGGAATCTTAACCTTGTCCCAAGGGAATCCTTTAGATTCACACCAACAGATATATTTTTTCCAAATTTTGTGGTAAATCTTTCTAGTTACAGGCTTTCTGGCCTGAACAAGAGTATCGATAACAGGATCTGAGAACCCTCGCTTCGATAAGATCAAGCGTTCAATCTCCAAGCAGTCAGCTGGAGTGAAACCAGATTCGGGTGTTCGAACGGACCCTGAACAAGAAGGTCTCGTCTCAAAGGTAGCTTCCAAGGTGGAGCCGATGACATATTCACCAGATCTGCATACCAAGTCCTGCGTGGCCACGCAGGAGCTATCAAGATCACCGACGCCCTCTCCTGATTGATCCTGGCTACCAGCCTGGGGATGAGAGGAAACGGCGGGAACACATAAGCTAGTTTGAAGGTCCAAGGTGCTACTAGTGCATCCACTAGAGCCGCCTTGGGATCCCTGGATCTGGACCCGTAGCAAGGAACTTTGAAGTTCTGACGAGAGGCCATCAGATCCATGTCTGGAATGCCCCACAGCTGAGTGACTTGGGCAAAGATTTCCGGATGGAGTTCCCACTCCCCCGGATGTAATGTCTGACGACTCAGAAAATCCGCTTCCCAATTTTCCACTCCTGGGATGTGGATAGCAGACAGGTGGCAGGAGTGAAACTCCGCCCATAGAATGATTTTGGTCACTTCTTCCATCGCCAGGGAACTCCTTGTTCCCCCCTGATGGTTGATGTACGCAACAGTTGTCATGTTGTCTGATTGAAACCGTATGAACTTGGCCCTCGCTAGCTGAGGCCAAGCCTTGAGAGCATTGAATATCGCTCTCAGTTCCAGAATATTTATCGGTAGAAGAGATTCTTCCCGAGACCAAAGACCCTGAGCTTTCAGGGATCCCCAGACCGCGCCCCAGCCCATCAGACTGGCGTCGGTCGTGACAATGACCCACTCTGGTCTGCGGAATGTCATCCCTCGTGACAGGTTGTCCAGGGACAGCCACCAACGGAGTGAGTCTCTGGTCCTCTGATTTACTTGTATCTTCGGAGACAAGTCTGTATAGTCCCCATTCCACTGACTGAGCATGCACAGTTGTAATGGTCTTAGATGAATGCGTGCAAAAGGAACTATGTCCATTGCCGCTACCATCAACCCGATCACTTCCATGCACTGAGCTATGGAAGGAAGAGGAACGGAATGAAGTATCCGACAAGAGTCTAGAAGTTTTGTTTTTCTGGCCTCTGTCAGAAAAATCCTCATTTCTAAGGAGTCTATTATGGTTCCCAAGAAGGGAACCCTTGTTGACGGAGATAGAGAACTCTTTTCCACGTTCACTTTCCATCCGTGAGATCTGAGAAAGGCCAGGACAATGTCCGTGTGAGCCTTTGCTTGAGGAAGGGACGACGCTTGAATCAGAATGTCGTCCAAGTAAGGTACTACAGCAATGCCCCTTGGTCTTAGCACAGCTAGAAGGGACCCTAGTACCTTTGTGAAAATCCTTGGAGCAGTGGCTAATCCGAAAGGAAGCGCCACGAACTGGTAATGTTTGTCCAGGAATGCGAACCTCAGGAACCGATGATGTTCCTTGTGGATAGGAATATGTAGATACGCATCCTTTAAATCCACCGTGGTCATGAATTGACCTTCCTGGATGGAAGGAAAAATTGTTCGAATGGTTTCCATCTTGAACGATGGAACCTTGAGAAACTTGTTTAAGATCTTGAGATCTAAGATTGGTCTGAACGTTCCCTCTTTCTTGGGAACTATAAACAGATTGGAGTAGAACCCCATCCCTTGTTCTCTTAATGGAACAGGATGAATCACTCCCATTTTTAACAGGTCTTCTACACAATGTAAGAATGCCTGTCTTTTTATGTGGTCTGAAGACAACTGAGACCTGTGGAACCTCCCCCTTGGGGGAAGTCCCTTGAATTCCAGGAGATAACCTTGGGAGGACTATTTCTAGCGCCCAAGGATCCAGAACATCTCTTGCCCAAGCCTGAGCGAAGAGAGAGAGTCTGCCCCCCACCAGATCCGGTCCCGGATCGGGGGCCAACATTTCATGCTGTCTTGGTAGCAGTGGCAGGTTTCTTGGCCTGCTTTCCCTTGTTCCAGCCTTGCATTGGTCTCCAAGCTGGCTTGGCTTGAGAAGAATTACCCTCTTGCTTAGAGGACGTAGCACTTTGGGCTGGTCCGTTTCTACGAAAGGGACGAAAATTAGGTTTATTTTTTGCCTTGAAAGGCCGATCCTGAGGAAGGGCGTGGCCCTTACCCCCAGTGATATCAGAGATAATCTCTTTCAAGTCAGGGCCAAACAGCGTTTTCCCCTTGAAAGGAATGTTAAGTAGCTTGTTCTTGGAAGACGCATCAGCCGACCAAGATTTCAACCAAAGCGCTCTGCGCGCCACAATAGCAAACCCAGAATTCTTAGCCGCTAACCTAGCCAATTGCAAAGTGGCGTCTAGGGTGAAAGAATTAGCCAATTTGAGAGCATTGATTCTGTCCATAATCTCCTCAAAAGGAGGAGAATCACTATCGACCGCCTTTATCAGCTCATCGAACCAGAAACATGCGGCTGTAGCGACAGGGACAATGCATGAAATTGGTTGTAGAAGGTAACCCTGCTGAACAAACATCTTTTTAAGCAAACCTTCTAATTTTTTATCCATAGGATCTTTGAAAGCACAACTATCCTCTATGGGTATAGTGGTGCGTTTGTTTAAAGTGGAAACCGCTCCCTCGACCTTAGGGACTGTCTGCCATAAGTCCTTTCTGGGGTCGACCATAGGAAACAATTTTTTAAATATGGGGGGAGGGACGAAAGGAATACCGGGCCTTTCCCATTCTTTATTAACAATGTCCGCCACCCGCTTGGGTATAGGAAAAGCTTCTGGGAGCCCCGGCACCTCTAGGAACTTGTCCATTTTACATAGTTTCTCTGGGATGACCAACTTGTCACAATCATCCAGAGTGGATAATACCTCCTTAAGCAGAATGCGGAGATGTTCCAACTTAAATTTAAATGCAATCACATCAGGTTCAGCTTGTTGAGAAATGTTCCCTGAATCAGTAATTTCTCCCTCAGACAAAACCTCCCTGGCCCCATCAGACTGGGTTAGGGGCCCTTCAGAAATATTATTATCAGCGTCGTCATGCTCTTCAGTATCTAAAACAGAGCAGTCGCGCTTACGCTGATAAGTGTTCATTTTGGCTAAAATGTTTTTGACAGAATTATCCATTACAGCCGTTAATTGTTGCATAGTAAGGAGTATTGGCGCGCTAGATGTACTAGGGGCCTCCTGAGTGGGCAAGACTCGTGTAGACGAAGGAGGGAATGATGCAGTACCATGCTTACTCCCCTCACTTGAGGAATCATCTTGGGCATCATTGTCATTGTCACATAAATCACATTTATTTAAATGAATAGGAATTCTGGCTTCCCCACATTCAGAACACAGTCTATCTGGTAGTTCAGACATGTTAAACAGGCATAAACTTGATAACAAAGTACAAAAAACGTTTTACTGTCACTTTAAATTTTAAACTGAACACACTTTATTACTGCAATTGCGAAAAAACATGAAGGAATTGTTCAAAATTCACCAAATTTTCACCACAGTGTCTTAAAGCCTTAAAAGTATTGCACACCAAATTTGGAAGCTTTAACCCTTAAAAATAACGGAACCGGAGCCGTTTTGAACTTTAACCCCTTTACAGTCCCTGGTATCTGCTTTGCTGAGACCCAACCAAGCCCCAAGGGGAATACGATACCAAATGACGCCTTCAGAAAGTCTTTTCTAAGTATCAGAGCTCCTCTCACATGCGACTGCATGCCATGCCTCTCAAAAACAAGTGCGCAACACCGGCGCGAAAATGAGGCTCTGCCTATGCTTTGGGAAAGCCCCTAAAGAATAAGGTGTCTAAAACAGTGCCTGCCGATATTATTATATCAAAATACCCAGATAAAATGATTCCTCAAGGCTAAATATGTGTTAATAATCAATCGATTTAGCCCAGAAAAAGTCTACAGTCTTAATAAGCCCTTTTTGAAGCCCTTATTTACGATCGTAATAAACATGGCTTACCGGATCCCATAGGGAAAATGACAGCTTCCAGCATTACATCGTCTTGTTAGAATGTGTCATACCTCAAGCAGCAAGAGACTGCTCACTGTTCCCACAACTGAAGTTAATTGCTCTCAACAGTCCTGTGTGGAACAGCCATGGATTTTAGTGACGGTTGCTAAAATCATTTTCCTCATACAAACAGAAATCTTCATCTCTTTTCTGTTTCTGAGTAAATAGTACATACCAGCACTATTTCAAAATAACAAACTCTTGATTGAATAATAAAAACTACAGTTAAACACTAAAAAACTCTAAGCCATCTCCGTGGAGATGTTGCCTGTACAACGGCAAAGAGAATGACTGGGGTAGGCGGAGCCTAGGAGGGATCATGTGACCAGCTTTGCTGGGCTCTTTGCCATTTCCTGTTGGGGAAGAGAATATCCCACAAGTAAGGATGACGCCGTGGACCGGACACACCTATGTTGGAGAAATATACGTTAGCCATATGGAAAAAAACATAATTTATGCTTACCTGATAAATTCCTTTCTCCTGTAGTGTAGTCAGTCCACGGGTCATCCATTACTTATGGGATTATATCTCCTCCCTAACAGGAAGTGCAAGAGGATCACCCAAGCAGAGCTGCTATATAGCTCCTCCCCTCTACGTCATACCCAGTCATTCGACCGAAACCAAACGAGAAAGGAGAAACTATAGGGTGCAGTGGTGACTGGAGTTTAAGTTAAAAATGTTTAGACCTGCCGTAAACAACAGGGCGGGCCGTGGACTGACTACACTACAGGAGAAAGGAATTTATCAGGTAAGCATAAATTATGTTTTCTCCTGTTAAGTGTAGTCAGTCCACGGGTCATCCATTACTTATGGGATACCAATACCAAAGCTAAAAGTACACGGATGACGGGAGGGAAAGGCAGGATCTTTACACGGAAGGAACCACTGCCTGTAGAACCTTTCTCCCAAAAACAGCCTCCGAAGAAGCAAAAGTGTCAAATTTGTAAAATTTTGAAAAAGTATGAAGTGAAGACCAAGTTGCAGCCTTGCAAATCTGTTCAGAGGCCTCATTCTTAAAGGCCCAAGTGGAAGCCACAGCTCTAGTAGAATGAGCTGTAATCCTTTCAGGAGGCTGCTGTCCAGCAGTCTCATATGCTAAACGTATTATGCTACGAAGCCAAAAAGAGAGAGAGGTAGCCGAAGCTTTTTGACCTCTCCTCTGTCCAGAATAAACGACAAACAGGGAAGAAGTTTGACGAAAATCCTTAGTTGCCTGCAAATAAAATTTCAGGGCACGGACGACGTCCAGATTGTGCAGAAGTCGTTCCTTCTTTGAAGAAGGGTTAGGGCACAATGATGGAACAACAATCTCTTGATTGATATTCCTGTTAGTGACTACCTTAGGTAAGAACCCAGGTTTAGTACGCAGAACTACCTTGTCTGAATGAAAAATCAGATAAGGAGAATCACAATGTAAGGCCGATAACTCATAGACTCATCGAGCCGAGGAAATAGCCATTAAAAACAGAACTTTCCAAGATAACAGCTTGATATCAATGGAATGAAGGGGTTCAAACGGAACACCTTGCAGAACGTTAAGAACTAAGTTTAAGCTCCACGGCGGAGCAACAGTCTTAAACACAGGCTTAATCCTAGCCAAAGCCTGACAAAAAGCCTGAACGTCTGGAACTTCTGACAGACGTTTGTGTAAAAGGATAGACAGAGCTGAGATCTGTCCCTTTAACGAACTAGCAGATAAACCCTTTTCTAAACCTTCTTGTAGAAAAGACAATATCCTAGGAATCCTAACCTTACTCCATGAGTAACTCTTGGATTCGCACCAAAATAAGTATTTACGCCATATTTTATGGTAAATTTTCCTGGTAACAGGTTTCCTAGCCTGTATTAAGGTGTCAATCACTGACTCCGAGAATCCCCGCTTTGATAGAATCAAGCGTTCAATCTCCATGCAGTCAGCCTCAGAGAAATTAGATTTGGATGTTTGAAAGGACCCTGAATCAGAAGGTCCTGTCTCAGAGGCAGAGACCATGGTGGACAGGACGACATGTCCACTAGATCTGCATACCAGGTCCTGCGTGGCCACGCAGGCGCTATTAGAATCATCGATGCTCTCTCCTGTTTGATCCTGGCAATCAATCGAGGAAGCATCGGGAAGGGTGGAAACACATAAGCCATGTTGAAAACCCAAGGTGCTGTCAGAGCATCTATCAGTACTGCTCCCGGGTCCCTGGACCTGGATCCGTAACAAGGAAGCTTGGCGTTCTGGCGAGACGCCATGAGATCCAGATCTGGTTTGCCCCAATGCTGAAGCAGTTGGGCAAACACCTCCGGATGAAGTTCCCACTCCCCCGGATGAAAAGTCTGGCGACTTAGGAAATCCGCCTCCCAGTTCTCCACGCCTGGGATGTGGATCGTTGACAGGTGGCAAGAGTGAGACTCTGCCCAGCGAATTATCTTTGAGACTTCCATCATCGCTAGGGAACTCCTTGTCCTTCCCTGATGGTTGATGTAAGCCACAGTCGTGATGTTGTCCGACTGAAACCAGATGAACCTCAGAGTTGCTAACTGAGGCCAAGCCAGAAGGGCATTGAAAACTGCTCTTAATTCCAGAATGTTTATTGGAAGGAGTCTCTCCTCCTGAGTCCATGATCCCTGAGCCTTCAGGGAATTCCAGACAGCGCCCCAACCTAGCAGGCTGGCGTCTGTTGTTACAATCGTCCAATCTGGCCTGCTGAAGGGCATCCCCCTGGACAGATGTGGCCGAGAAAGCCACCATAGAAGAGAATCTCTGGTCTCTTGATCCAGATTTAGCATAGGGGACAAATCTGAGTAATCCCCATTCCACTGACTTAGCATGCACAATTGCAGCGGTCTGAGATGCAGGCGTGCAAAAGGTACTATGTCCATTGCCGCTACCATTAAGCCGATTACCTCCATGCATTGAGCCACTGACGGGTGTTGAATGGAATGAAGGACACGGCAAGCATTTAGAAGTTTTGATAACCTGTCCTCTGTCAGGTAAATTTTCATTTCTACAGAATCTATAAGAGTCCCCAAGAAGGGAACTCTTGTGAGTGGCAATAGAGAACTCTTTTCTACGTTCACCTTCCACCCATGCGACCTTAGAAATGCCAGAACTAACTCTGTATGAGACTTGGCAGTTTGGAAACTTGACGCTTGTATCAGAATGTCGTCTAGGTACGGAGCTACCACTATTCCTCGCGGTCTTAGTACCGCCAGAAGAGAGCCCAGAACCTTTGTAAAGATTCTTGGAGCTGTAGCTAACCCGAAGGGAAGAGCTACAAACTGGTAATGCCTGTTTAGGAAGGCAAACCATAGATACCGGTAATGATCCTTGTGAATCGGTATGTGAAGGTAGGCATCCTTTAAATCCACTGTGGTCATGTACTGACCCTTTTGAATCATAGGTAAGATGGTCCGAATAGTTTCCATTTTGAACGATGGAACTCTTAGGAATTTGTTTAGGATCTTTAAGTCCAAGATTGGTCTGAAGGTTCCCTCTTTTTTGGGAACCACAAACAGATTTGAGTAAAACCCTTGTCCGTGTTCCGACCGCGGAACTGGGTGGATCACTCCCATTAGTAAAAGGTCTTGTACACAGCGTAGAAACGCCTCTTTCTTTATCTGGTTTGCTGACAACCTTGAAAGATGAAATCTCCCTTTTGGAGGAGAAGCTTTGAAGTCCAGAAGATATCCCTGAGATATGATCTCTAACGCCCAGGGATCCTGGACATCTCTTGCCCAAGCCTGGGCGAAGAGAGAAAGTCTGCCCCCCCACTAGATCCGTTTCCGGATCGGGGGCCCTCACTTCATGCTGTCTTAGGGGCAGCAGCAGGTTTCCTGGCCTGCTTGCCCTTGTTCCAGGACTGGTTAGGTTTCCAGCCCTGTCTGTAGCGAGCAACAGTTCCTTCCTGTCTTGGAGTGGAGGAAGTTGATGCTGCTCCTGCCTTGAAGTTACGAAAGGCACGAAAATTAGACTGTTTAGCCCTTGGTTTGGCCCTGTCTTGAGGCAGGGCATGGCCCTTACCTCCAGTAATGTCAGCGATAATTTCTTTCAAACCGGGCCCGAATAATGTCTGCCCTTTGAAAGGGATGTTAAGCAATTTAGATTTAGAAGTCACATCGGCTGACCAGGAATTAAGCCACAGCGCTCTACGCGCTTGAATGGCGAATCCGGAGTTCTTAGCAAGTTTAGTTAAGTGTACTACGGCATCAGAAATAAATGAATTAGCTAGCTTAAGGACTTTAAGCTTGTCTATAATCTCATCCAATGGAGCTGTGCTAAGGGTCTCTTCCAGAGACTCAAACCAGAATGCCGCCGCAGCCGTGACAGGCGCAATGCATGCAAGGGGTTGTAATATAAAACCTTGCTGAACAAACATTTTCTTAAGGTAACCCTCTAACTTTTTATCCATTGGATCTGAAAAAGCACAGCTATCCTCCACCGGAATAGTGGTGCGCTTAGCCAGAGTAGAAACTGCTCCCTCCACCTTAGTGTGGTGGCGTCTATTGGAAACATTTTTCTAAATATAGGAGGGGGTGAAAAAGGCACACCGGGTCTATCCCACTCCTTGTTAACAATTTCTGTAAGCCTTTTAGGTATAGGAAAAACGTCAGTACACACCGGTACCGCAAAATATTTATCCAGCCTACATATTTTCTCTGGAATTGCAACCGTGTTACAATCATTCAGAGCCGCTAATACCTCCCCTAGTAATACACGGAGGTTCTCAAGCTTAAATTTAAAATTTGAAATGTCTGAGTCCAGTTTACTTGGATCAGATCCGTCACCCACAGAATGAAGCTCTCCGTCCTCATGTTCTGCAAATTGTGACGCAGTATCAGACATGGCTCTATTATTATCAGCACACTCTGTTCTTACCCCAGAGTGATCGCGTTTACCCCTAAATTCTGGCAATTTAGATAGTACTTCAGTCATAACATTAGCCATGTCTTGCAAAGTGATTTGTATGGGCCGCCCTGATGTACTTGGCGCCACAATATCACGCACCTCCTGAGCGGGAGGCGAAGGTACTGACACGTGAGGAGAGTTAGTCGGCATAACTTCACCCTCGTTGTCTGGTGAAATTTTCTTTACATGTACAGATTGGCTTATATTTAAAGTAGCATCAATGCAATTAGTACACAAATTTCTATTGGGCTCCACATTGGCCTTTAAACATATTGAACAAAGAGATTCATCTGTGTCAGACATGTTTAAACAGACTAGCAATGAGACTAGCAAGCTTGGAAAATACTTTTCAAATAAATTTACAAGCAATATAAAAAAACGCTACTGTTCCTTTAAGAAGCACAAAAAACTGTCACAGTTGAAATAACAATGAACCAAATTAGTTGGTTTGCTGTTTAAATACCAGCCCGCTCCTACAGGCACACAAGAGAGTGCCTTCACGTTTGTGAGTATCCTGTATCTCATCTAACTTGGATATTGTCTGTTTTGATTGATCTACACATGTGGCGCCTCTGTTTCTGTTTTCCTTGCAGTGAAACCTCTTTTTGAACCAAATTAGTTATAGCAACCAAATTTTCACAGTAAATGCATTAAGTTAGCAAAGGATTGCACCCACCAGCAAATGGATGATTAACCCCTTAGTACCCAAAAACGGATAACAATTTAATATTAACGTTTTTATCACAGTCAAAACACACTCTCACAGGTCTGCTGTGAGTGATTACCTCCCTCAAAACTAGTTTTGGAGACCCCTGGGCTCTGTAGAGACGTCCTGGATCATGGAGGAAGAAATAGGAAGACTGTGACTGAATTTTTACTGCGCAATAAAGCGCTAAAATAGGCCCCTCCCACTCATATTACAACAGTGGGGAAGCTCAGTAAACTGATTTTATTCAGAAACAAACGACAGCCATGTGGTAAAAATCATGCCCATAAAGTTTTATCACCAAGTACCTCAGAAAAAAACGATTAACATGCCAGTAAACGTTTTAAAAATAAAATTATGAAATGTTATTAATAAGCCTGCTGCTAGTCGCTTTCACTGCAGTGGAGGCTCAAATATTACTTAAATATATACAGTATTTTCTTAGTGAAGTTCCATTCCCCAGAAATACCTCAGTGTAAACATACATACATACATATCAGCCTGATACCAGTCGCTACTACTGCATTTAAGGCTGCACTTACATT
This sequence comes from Bombina bombina, assembly GCF_027579735.1. Lineage (NCBI taxonomy): Eukaryota > Metazoa > Chordata > Amphibia > Anura > Bombinatoridae > Bombina > Bombina bombina. The sequence goes on from NC_069509.1 coordinate 608,173, forward strand.
ACATGGGTATTAGCAGTATTTTCTCAGTCAATTCCATTCCTTAGAAAATAATATACTGCAACATACCTCCTTGCAGGTGAACCCTGCCTGCTATCCCCTGTTCTGAAGTTACCTCACTCCTCAGAATGGCCGAGAACAGCAAGTGGATCTTAGTTACGACCGCTAAAATCATACACAAACTCAGGTAGATTCTTCTTCTAATGCTGCCTGAGAAGAAACAACACACTCCGGTGCTGTTTAAAATAACAAACTTTTGATTGAAGAAATAAAAACTAAGTTTAACAACCACAGTCCTCTCACACGTCCTATCTATTAGTTAGGTGCAAGAGAATGACTGGGTATGACGTAGAGGGGAGGAGCTATATAGCAGCTCTGCTTGGGTGATCCTCTTGCACTTCCTGTTAGGGAGGAGATATAATCCCATAAGTAATGGATGACCCGTGGACTGACTACACTTAACAAGAGAAATCATGCCCAAAAAGATTTATCACCAAAGTACCTCACCAAACGAATAACATGCCAGTAAACGTTTTAAAAACAACTTTCCAGTGTTATGCAAAGTTATCACTAAGCCTGCTACCAGTCGCTTCTACTGCAGTTAAGGCTCATACATTTATTTCAGTATTAACAGTATTTTCTTAGTCAAATTCTAGTCCCTAGAAAATAACTCAACTGCGCATACATTTATCAGCCTGATACCAGTCGCTACTACTGCATTAAAGGCTGTACTTACATCATATGGGTAACAGCAGTGTTTTCTTAGTCAATTCCATTCCTAGAAAATATTACTGCACATACCTCATTTGCGGGGAACCCCGCATGCTATTCCCTTTTCTGAAGTTACCCCACTCCTCAGATGTGCGAGAACAGCCAGTGGATCTTAGTTACGTCTGCTAAGATCATAGAAAACGCAGGCAGTTTCTTCTTCTAAATACTGCCTGAGAGAAAAAACAGCACACTCCGGTGCCATTTTAAAATAATAAACTTTTGATTGAAGAATAATTAGGTAAAAAAAACTCCTATCTCCTCTCGCGACCTCCTTCTTTGTTGAGACTTGCAAGAGAATGACTGGATATGACATGTGAGGGGAGGAGCTATATAGCAGCTCTGCTTGGGTGATCCTCTTGCAACTTCCTGTTGGGAAGGAGAATATATCCCATAAGTAATGGATGACCCGTGGACTGAACACACTTAACAAGAGAAATACTTTTATTGCATCGCATGTATTTATATCCTTACTTTGCAGCTTGTGCATGAGTTTCCTTTTTCTTTTACAGAAACAACTACGGCTCATAAACTACCGCACACGAATCTGGTAATATACCTCTGTTCACTCAAATCAACTGTTTTAGTGTAACAGAGCATTCTGAGTTATAACACCATTCTATCTTGTTCCCCCTGCCGATACAAACAAATATATTAGTAGGCTCTGAGAAAAACAGAATTTATGCTTACCTGATAAATTACTTTCTCCAACGGTGTGTCCGGTCCACGGCGTCATCCATTACTTGTGGGAAATATTCTCCCCCACAGGGAAAGGCAAGGAGAGCACACAGCAAGAGCTGTCCATATAGCTCCCCCTCTGGCTCCGCCCCCCAGTCATTCGACCGACGGTTAGGAGAAAAAGGAGAAACTATAGGGTGCCGTGGTGACTGTAGTGTATAAAGAAAATTTTTTCAACCTGATTAAAAAACCAGGGCGGGGCGTGGACCGGACACACCGTTGGAGAAAGTAATTTATCAGGTAAGCATAAATTCTGTTTTCTCCAACATTGTCCGGTCCACGGAGTCATCCATTACTTGTAGGAACCAATGCCAAAGCTTTAGGACACGGATGAAGGGAGGGAGCAAATCAGGTTACCTAAACGGAAGGCACCACGGCTTGCAAAACCTTTCTCCCAAAAATAGCCTCCGAAGAAGCAAAAGTATCAAATTTGTAGAATTTGGCAAAAGTGTGCAGAGAAGACCAAGTCGCTGCCTTACATATCTGGTCAACAGAAGCCTCGTTCTTGTAGGCCCATGTGGAAGCCACAGCCCTAGTAGAGTGAGCTGTGATACGGTCAGGAGGCTGCCGTCCGGCAGTCTCATAAGCCAAGCGGATAATGCTTTTCAGCCAGAAAGAGAGAGAGGTAGTAGTAGCTTTTTGACCTCTCCTCTTACCAGAGTAAACGACAAACAAAGATGAGGTTTGTCTAAAATCTTTTGTTGCTTCTAAATAGAACTTTAAAGCACGAACAACATCTAAATTGTGTAATAAACGTTCCTTCTTTGAAACTGGATTCGGACACAAAGAAGGAACAACTATTTCCTGGTTGATGTTCTTGTTGGAAACAACTTTTGGAAGAAAACCAGGCTTAGTACGCAAAACAACCTTATCTGAATGAAAAACCAGATATGGTGGATTACACTGCAAAGCAGATAATTCAGAAACTCTTCTAGCAGAAGAAATAGCAACCAAAAACAGAACTTTCCAAGATAATAACTTAATATCTATGGAATGTAAAGGTTCAAACGGAACCCCTTGAAGAACTGAAAGAACTAAATTTAGACTCCAAGGAGGAGTCATGGGTCTGTAAACAGGCTTGATTCTAACCAAAGCCTGAACAAAAGCTTGTACATCTGGCAAAGCTGCCAGTCTTTGTGCAACAAGACGGATAATGCAGAAATCTGTCCTTTTAGAGAACTAGCTGACAACCTTTTATCCAAACCTTCTTGGAGAAAGGAGAGAATCTTTGGAATTTTAATCTTACTCCAGGAGAATCCTTTGGATTCACACCAACAGATATATCTTTTCCATATTTTATGGTAAATCTTTCTAGTCACAGGTTTTCTGGCTTGGACCAGAGTATCTATCACAGAATTTGAAAACCCACGCTTGGATAAAATCAAGCGTTCAATTTCCAAGCAGTCAGCTGCAGAGAAACTAGATTTAGATGTTCGAATGGACCTTGTACTAGAAGATCCTGTCTCAAAGGTAGCTTCCATGGTGGAGCCGATGACATATTCACCAGGTCTGCATACCAAGTCCTGCGTGGCCACGCAGGAGCTATCAGAATCACCAAGGCCTTCTCCTGTTTGATCCTGGCTATGAGCCTGGGAAGGAGAGGAAACGGTGGAAACACATATGCTAGGTTGAACGACCAAGGCGCCACTAATGCATCCACTAGAGTCGCCTTGGGATCCCTGGATCTGGACCCGTAGCAAGGAATCTTGAAGTTCTGACGGGACGCCATTAGATCCATGTCTGGAATGCCCCATAATTGGGTTAACTGAGCAAAGACCTCCGGATGGAGTTCCCACTCCCCCGGATGGAAAGTCTGACGACTCAAATAGTCCGCCTCCCAGTTGTCTACTCCTGGGATGTGAATAGCAGATAGATGGCAGGAGTGATTCTCTGCCCATTGGATGATCTTGGTTACTTCCTTCATCGCTAGGGAACTCTTTGTTCCCCCCTGATGATTGATGTACGCAACAGTCGTTATGTTGTCCGACTGAAATCTTATGAACCTGGCTTCCGCTAGCTGAGGCCAAGCCAGGAGCGCATTGAATATAGCTCTTAGTTCCAAAATGTTTATCGGGAGAAGCGACTCTTCCCGCGACCATAGGCCCTGAGCTTTCAGGGAGTCCCAGACCGCGCCCCACCCCAAGAGGCTGGCGTCGGTCGTGACGATGACCCACTCCGGTCTGCGGAAACTCATTCCCTGAGACAGGTGATCCTGGGTCAACCACCAGAGAAGTGAGTCCCTGGTTACCTGGTCTACTTGAATTTGGGGAGACAAGTCTGTATAGTCCCCATTCCACTGATTGAGCATGCATAGCTGTAATGGTCTTAGATGAATTCGAGCAAAAGGAACCACATCCATTGCTGCGACCATTAGTCCTATTACTTCCATGCATTGAGCTATGGAAGGTTGAGGAATAGAATGAAGAACTCGACAAGCTTTTAGAAGCTTTGCCTTTCTGACTTCTGTGAGAAAGATCTTCATTTCCACAGAATCTATTATTGTTCCCAGAAAAGGAACCCTTGTGGACGGTGACAGTGAACTTTTTTCTATGTTCACCTTCCACCCGTGAGATCTGAGAAAGGCCAACACAATGTCTGTATGAGCCCTCGCTTTGGAAAGGGACGACGCTTGGATTAGGATGTCGTCTAGATAAGGTGCTACAGCGATGCCCCTCAGCCTTAGGACCGCTAGAAGGGACCCTAGCACCTTTGTGAAAATTCTGGGAGCGGTGGCTAAACCGAATGGAAGAGCCACAAACTGGTAATGTTTGTCCAGAAAGGCGAACCTCAGGAACTGATGATGAGATTTGTGGATTGGGATATGCAGATACGCATCCTTTAGATCCACGGTAGTCAAAAATTGACCCTGCTGGATTGTCGGTAAGATTGTCCGAATGGTTTCCATCTTGAAGGATGGAACTCTGAGGAACTTGTTTAATATCTTTAAATCCAGAATTGGCCTGAAAGTTCCCTCTTTTTTGGGAACCACAAACAGGTTTGAGTAAAAACTTAGACCTTGTTCCCCGGAGGGGACTGGGTTTATCACTCCCATCTTTGATAGGTCTCTTACACAATGTAAGAATGCCTGTTTCTTTATCTGGTCTGAAGATAAGCGAGACAGGTGGAACCTTCCCTTTGGAGGAAGTCCCTTGAATTCTAACAGGTATCCCTTGGAAACTATCTCTAGTGCCCAGGGATCCAGAACATCTCTTGCCCAAGCCTGAGTGGAGAGAGATAGTCTGCCCCCTACCAGATCCGGTCCCGGATCGGGGGCTACCCCTTCATGCTGTCTTGGTAGCAGCAGCAGGTTTCTTGGTTTGTTTACCCTTGTTCCAGCCTTGCATGGGCTTCCAAGCGGGTTTGGGCTGGGCCGCGTTACCTTCTTGTCTAGCGGCAGTGGAGTTATTAGCCGGTCCGTTCCTGAAATTGCGAAAGGAACGAAAATTAGACTTGTTCTTAGCCTTAAAAGGCCTATCCTGTGGGAGGGCATGGCCCTTACCCCCAGTGATGTCTGAAATAATTTCCTTCAATTCCGGCCCAAAAAGGGTCTTACCCTTGAAAGGAATATTCAGTAACTTAGTCTTGGACGACACATCTGCCAACCAGGATTTTAGCCAAAGCACCCTCCGCACTACTATAGCAAAACCTGAGTTTTTCGCCGCCAATTTCGTTATTTGAAAGGCGGCATCCAATATAAAGGAATTAGCTAACTTTAATGCGTGAATTCTGTCCATGACTTCTTCATAGGAAGTCTCTTTCTGGAGCGACCTTTCTAGTTCTTCGAACCAAAAGGACGCCGCTGAAGTGACAGTAATAACACACGTAGCTGGTTGAAGGATGAACCCTTGCTGAACAAAAATCTTTTTAAGCAATCCTTCCAATTTTTTATCCATAGGATCTTTGAAAGCGCAGCTGTCCTCTATAGGAATAGTTGTGCGCTTCGCTAGTGTTGAAACAGCTCCCTCAACCTTCGGGACCGTTTGCCATGCGTCCCTTCTAGGGTCTACTATGGGAAACATTTTTTTAAATATAGGAGGTGGGGCAAAGGGTACACCTGGCTTCTCCCACTCCTTTTCCACTATGTTCGCTACCCTCTTAGGTATTGGAAAAGCGTCATCGTGCACTGGGACCTCTAAAAATTTGTCCAATTTGCACAACTTCTCTGGTACTACCATGGAATCACAGTCATCCAAAGTAGCTAATACCTCCTTAAGCAAAGCGCGGAGATGTTGTAGTTTAAACTTAAATGCCACTAGATCAGGTTCTGCCTGTTGAGAAATTTTTCCTGAATCTGAAATTTCACCCTCAGACAGCCCTTCCCTTACAGCCAATTCCGATTGATGCGAGGGTAAAATAGATAAGGCATCGTCAGCGTCTGATTGTTCATCCTTTTTATCTGTATTTAAAATTGAACAATCACGCTTTCTCTGAAAAGCTGGCAGTTTGGATAAAAGATTTGCTATAGAATTATCCACTACTGCTGATAATTGTTGCATAGAAATAAGCACTGGCGCGCTAGGTGTCGCCTGCGCGGGCAAAGCTGGTGTAGACACAGAAGGAGAGGTAGAGCTATCCCCACTACCTTCATTAGATAAATCATCTTGGGCAACATTATGAAAAAACATAATTTATGCTTACCTGATAAATTCCTTTCTCCTGTAGTGTGGTCAGTCCACGGGTCATCATTACTTCTGGGATATTAACTCCTCCCCAACAGGAAGTGCAAGAGGATCACCCAGCAGAGCTGCTATATAGCTCCTCCCCTCTACGTCACACCCAGTCATTCGACCGATAACCAACGAGAAAGGAGAAGCCAAAGGGTGCAGTGGTGACTGGAGTATAATTTAAAAATTTAGACCTGCCATAAAAACAGGGCGGGCCGTGGACTGACCACACTACAGGAGAAAGGAATTTATCAGGTAAGCATAAATTATGTTTTCTCCTGTTAAGTGTGGTCAGTCCACGGGTCATCATTACTTCTGGGATACCAATACCAAAGCTAAAGTACACGGATGACGGGAGGGACAGGCAGGCTCTTTATACGGAAGGAACCACTGCCTGAAGAACCTTTCTCCCAAAAACAGCCTCCGAAGAAGCAAAAGTGTCAAATTTGTAAAATTTGGAAAAAGTATGAAGAGAAGACCAAGTTGCAGCCTTGCAAATCTGTTCAACAGAAGCCTCATTCTTAAAGGCCCAAGTGGAAGCCACAGCTCTAGTAGAATGAGCTGTAATTCTTTCAGGAGGCTGCTGTCCAGCAGTCTCATAAGCTAAACGTATTATGCTACGAAGCCAAAAAGAGAGAGAGGTAGCAGAAGCTTTTTGACCTCTCCTCTGACCAGAATAAACGACAAACAGGGAAGACGTTTGTTGAAAATCCTGAGTTGCCTGTAGATAAAATTTCAGGACACGGACTACATCTAGATTGTGTAGAAGACGTTCCTTCTTCGAAGAAGGATTAGGACACAAAGATGGAACAACAATCTCTTGATTGATATTCCTGTTAGTGACCACCTTAGGTAAGAACCCAGGTTTAGTACGCAGAACTACCTTGTCTGAATGAAAAATCAGATAAGGAGAATCACAATGTAAGGCAGATAACTCAGAGACTCTTCGAGCCGAGGAAATAGCCATTAAAAACAGAACTTTCCAAGATAACAATTTGATATCAATGGAATGAAGGGGTTCAAACGGAACACCCTGTAAAACATTAAGAACTAAGTTCAAACTCCATGGTGGAGCAACAGTTTTAAACACAGGCTTAATCCTGGCCAAAGCCTGACAAAAAGCCTGAACGTCTGGAACCTCTGACAGACGTTTGTGTAAAAGAATGGACAGAGCTGAAATCTGTCCCTTTAAGGAACTAGCGGATAAACCCTTTTCTAAACCTTCTTGTAGAAAAGACAATATCCTAGGAATCCTAACCTTACTCTATGAGTAACTTTTGGATTCGCACCAATATAAGTATTTACGCCATATTTTATGGTAAATCTTTCTGGTAACAGGCTTCCTAGCCTGTATTAAGGTATCAATTACTGACTCAGAAAAACCACGTTTTGATAAAATCAAGCGTTCAATTTCCAAGCAGTCAGCTTCAGAGAAATTAGATTTTGATGTTTGAAGGGACCCTGGATCAGAAGGTCCTGTCTCAGAGGCAGAGGCCAAGGTGGACAGGATGACATGTCCACTAGATCTGCATACCAAGTCCTGCGTGGCCACGCAGGCGCTATTAGAATCACCGATGCTCTCTCCTGTTTGATTCTGGCAATCAATCGAGGAAGCATCGGGAAGGGTGGAAACACATAAGCCATCCTGAAGGTCCAAGGTGCTGTCAAGGCATCTATCAGGACCGCTCCCGGATCCCTGGATCTGGACCCGTAACAAGGAAGCTTGGCGTTCTGTCGAGACGCCATGAGATCTATCTCTGGTTTGCCCCAACGTCGAAGTATTTGGGCAAAGACCTCCGGATGAAGTTCCCACTCCCCCGGATGAAAAGTCTGACGACTTAGGAAATCCGCCTCCCAGTTCTCCACTCCCGGGATGTGGATTGCTGACAGGTGGCAAGAGTGAGACTCTGCCCAGCGAATTATCTTTGATACTTCCATCATCGCTAGGGAGCTTCTTGTCCCTCCTTGATGGTTGATGTAAGCTACAGTCGTGATGTTGTCCGACTGAAACCTGATGAACCCCCGAGTTGTTAACTGGGGCCAAGCCAGAAGGGCATTGAGAACTGCTCTCAATTCCAGAATGTTTATTGGCAGGAGACTCTCCTCCTGAGTCCATGATCCCTGAGCCTTAAGAGAATTCCAGACAGCGCCCCAACCTAGTAGGCTGGCGTCTGTTGTTACAATTGTCCAATCTGGCCTGCTGAATGGCATCCTCCTGGACAGATGTGGCCGAGAAAGCCACCATAGAAGAGAATTTCTGGTCTCTTGATCCAGATTCAGAGTAGGGGACAAATCTGAGTAATCCCCATTCCACTGACTTAGCATGCATAATTGCAGCGGTCTGAGATGTAGGCGTGCAAAGGGTACTATGTCCATTGCCGCTACCATTAAGCCGATCACCTCCATGCATTGAGCCACTGACGGGTGTTGAATGGAATGAAGGACACGGCATGCATTTTGAAGCTTTGTTAACCTGTCTTCTGTCAGGTAGATCTTCATTTCTACAGAATCTATAAGAGTCCCCAAGAAGGGAACTCTTGTGAGTGGAAAGAGAGAACTCTTCTTTTCGTTCACCTTCCATCCATGCGACCTTAGAAATGCCAGTACTAACTCTGTATGAGACTTGGCAGTTTGAAAGCTTGAAGCTTGTATCAGAATGTCGTCTAGGTATGGAGCTACCGAAATTCCTCGCGGTCTTAGTACCACCAGAAGAGCACCCAGAACCTTTGTGAAGATTCTTGGAGCCGTAGCCAATCCGAATGGAAGAGCTACAAACTGGTAATGCCTGTCTAGGAAGGCAAACCTTAGATACCGGTAATGATCTTTGTGAATCGGTATGTGAAGGTAAGCATCCTTTAAATCCACTGTGGTCATGTACTGACCCTTTTGGATCATGGGTAGGATTGTCCGAATAGTTTCCATTTTGAACGATGGAACTCTTAGGAATTTGTTTAGGATCTTTAAATCCAAGATTGGCCTGAAGGTTCCCTCTTTTTTGGGAACCACAAACAGATTTGAGTAAAACCCCTGTCCATGTTCCGACCGCGGAACCGGATGGATCACTCCCATTAGTAAAAGATCTTGTACACAGCGTAGAAACGCCTCTTTCTTTATTTGGTTTGTTGACAACCTTGACAGATGAAATCTCCCTTTTGGGGGAGAGGATTTGAAGTCCAGAAGATATCCCTGAGATATGATCTCTAACGCCCAGGGATCCTGGACATTTCTTGCCCAAGCCTGGGCGAAGAGAGAAAGTCTGCCCCCCACTAGATCCGTTCCCGGATCGGGGGCCCTCAATTCATGCTGTCTTAGGGGCAGCAGCAGGTTTTCTGGCCTGCTTGCCCTTGTTCCAGGACTGGTTAGGTCTCCAGCCTTGTCTGTAGCGAGCAACAGCTCCTTCCTGTTTTGGAGCAGAGGAAGTTGATGCTGCTCCTGCCTTGAAATTACAAAAGGAACGAAAATTAGACTGTCTAGCCTTAGGTTTGGCTCTGTCTTGAGGCAGGGCATGGCCTTTACCTCCTGTAATGTCAGCGATAATTTCTTTCAAACCGGGCCCGAATAAGGTCTGCCCTTTGAAAGGTATGTTAAGTAATTTAGATTTAGAAGTAACGTCAGCTGACCAGGATTTTAGCCACAGTGCTCTGCGTGCCTGAATGGCGAATCCGGAATTCTTAGCCGTAAGTTTGGTTAAATGTACTACGGCATCTGAAACAAATGAATTAGCTAGCTTAAGTGTTTTAAGCTTGTTTGAAATCTCATCTATAGTTATTGAGTCAAGAGTCTCTTCCAGGGACTCGGACCAAAAAGCGGCCGCGGCCGTGACAGACGCAATACATGCAAGGGGTTGCAATATAAAACCTTGTTGAACAAACATTTTCTTAAGGTAACCCTCTAATTTTTTATCCATTGGATCTGAAAAGGCACAGCTATCCTCCACCGGGATAGTGGTACGCTTAGCCAGAGTAGAAACCACTCCCTCCACCTTAGGGACCGTCTGCCATAAGTCCCGTGTGGTGGCGTCTATTGGAAACATTTTTCTAAACACAGGAGGGGGGAAAAGGGTACACCGGGCCTATCCCACTCCTTAGTAATTATCTCTGTAAGCCTCTTAGGTATAGGAAATACGTCAGTACTCGCCGGTACCGCATAGTATCTATCCAGCCTACATAATTTCTCTGGGATTGCAACGGTGTTACAATCATTCAGAGCTGCTAATACCTCCCCTAACAGTACACGGAGGTTTTCGAGCTTAAACTTAAAATTAGAAATGTCTGAATCCATTCTATTGGGATCAGAACCGTCACCTGCAGATTGAAGCTCTCCGTCCTCATGTTCTGCATACTGTGACGCAGTATCAGACATGGCCCTATTATTAACAGCGCACTCTGTTCTCACCCCAGAGTGATCACGCTTACCTCTAAGTTCTGGTAATTTAGACAAAACTTCAGTCATAACATTAGCCATATCCTGTAATGTGATTTGTAATGGCCGCCCTGATGTACTCGGCGCTACAATATCACGCACCTCCCGAGCGGGAGATGCAGGTACTGACACGTGAGGCGAGTTAGTCGGCATAACTCTCCCCTCGTTGTTTGGTGAATGATGTTCAATTTGTACAGATTGACTTTTATTTAAAGTAGCATCAATGCAATTAGTACATAAATTTCTATTGGGCTCCACTTTGGCTTTAGCACATATAGCACAGAGATATTCCTCTGAGTCAGACATGTTTAACACACTAGCAATTAAACTAGCAAACTTGGAAATACTTTTCAACTCAATTTACAAATAATATGAAAAACGTACTGTGCCTTTAAGAAGCACAGAAAAAAAGTTATGACAGTTGAGTAACAATAAACCGGAGAAACTATAACATCAAATTCTTTCCGGTAAAAACACAATTTTAGCAAAGGATTGCCCCCATTAGTAATGGATAACTAACCCTGAATAGCAGAAAAAATGTACAGAATATAAACGTTTTTTATCACAGTCAAAGCACAATCTCACAGGTCTGCTGTGAGTGATTACCTCCCTCAAACTAACTTTTGAAGACCCTTGAGCTCTGTAGAGACGAACCGGATCATGCAGGGAAGAAAACAGACTTGTGACTGAATTTTCTGATGCGTAGCAAAAGCGCCAAAATAGGCCCCTCCCCCTCACACACAACAGTGAGGGAGATCAGTAAACTGTCTTAAATTAAATAAAACGACCGCCAAGAGGAAAAAAACAGTGCCCAAAACAATTTTTCACCCAGTACCTCAGATAATTAAACGATTTAACATGCCAGCAAAAAACGTTTAACATCAAATAAATGAAATGTCATTAGAAAGCCTGTTGCTAGTCGTTCCCACTGCAAGTTAGGCTAAAGTCTTATGCATACAGTATTATCCTAGTGAAGTGCCATTCCCCAGAATACTGAAGTGTAAATATACATACATGACAGCCTGATACCAGTTGCTACTACTGCATTTAAGGCTGAACTTACATTATATCGGTATTGGCAGTATTTTCTCAGTCAATTCCATTCCTCAGAAAATAATATGCTGCTACATACCTCTTTGCAGGTTAACCTGCCCGCTGTCCCCTGATCTGAAGTTTACCTCACTCCTCAGATGGCCGAGAACAGCAAGATGATCTTAACTACGCCGGCTAAAATCATACAAAAACTCAGGTAGATTCTTCTTCAAATTCTACCTGAGAGGGAACAACACACTCCGGTGCTGTTTTAAAATAACAAACTTTTGATTGAAGGTATAAAACTAAGTATAATCACCACAGTCCTCTCACACATCCTATCTATTAGTTGGGTGCAAGAGAATGACTGGGTGTGACGTAGAGGGGAGGAGCTATATAGCAGCTCTGCTGGGTGATCCTCTTGCACTTCCTGTTGGGGAGGAGTTAATATCCCAGAAGTAATGATGACCCGTGGACTGACCACACTTAACAGGAGAAATAACAGCTGTCCTGATTTTGTTTGGACGCTATGGCGCAATTATCACAAACACTCGAAGGGGGAACCACATTTGTCTCTATACACACAGAACATAGGTTATCTGATGGAACAGACATGTTAAACAGATTTAGGCAGGCAAACAATGCAATAAAAACGATTTTAAACAAAAACGTTACTGTCTCTTTAAATAATAAAATGACACCTTTATTTCTGAATGTTCAAAAAACTATGAAGGCAATATCCGATTTTTCTGAAATTTGGACCCCAGTGTCTTAATGCTTAGAAAGTATTGCACAGCAAATATGGAGACTCTAGCTCTTAAAACAAGCAAACCGGAGCTAATTGTTGGATTTAACCGTTTTTATACACCACAATCCCTGCTACAGCCTTGCTGCAGGTTTTTACCTTCCTTAAGGGTCACCATCCACAGAAAAAAGCCTTTTGGAGTCACTTTCTGAACCACAGGACCCTCTCACATGAATCTGCATGCATTGCCTTGTAAATCAACTGTGCAGCTGAAGCACCAAAATGAGGCTTCCTCCCTCAGCACACTAGAGTGAAGGGGCCTTCCTGACTAGATTTAGGTGTCTAAAACAAGCCAGATCAATAAAAAAACGTTCCCCAGTGTATGTGAGCTTATAAAATATTTCAAATGGTATAATATTGTAATAAAACCAATCGATTTTGCCCCTAACAGTGTCTACCAGCATAAAAAACAAAAAGGGGAAGCCTGTTATCTTTTTTGCTGAGGTGAAAGAAAAATGGCTTACCTTTTCCCCTGAGGGGAAATATGACTGCCATCTAGCATTAGCCTGTGTTGTTAGAAGGAGACCAGTCATACCTGAAGCAGATGAGTCTGCAAACTGTTACCCCCAACTGAAGTTCTCTTGTTTCAACAGTCCTGCGTGATAACAGTAATGGATTTTAGTTACTGTCTGCTAAAATCATAGCCCTCTTAAAAAGAAATCTTCATCACTTTTCTGTTATAGAGTAAATAGTACAAGCCAGCACTATTTTAAAATAACAAACTCTTGATAGAAGAATAAAAAACTACAACTAACACCACAAACTCCTCGCCATCCCCGTGGTAGATGCTACTTGTTCAGAGCGGCAAGGAGAATGACTGGGGGGCGGAGCCAGAGGGGGAGCTATATGGACAGCTCTTGCTGTGTGCTCTCCTTGCCTTTCCCTGTGGGGGAGAATATTTCCCACAAGTAATGGATGACGCCGTGGACCGGACACACCAATGTTGGAGAAATCAAGATCACCTATGTTCATAGCTAGCTATAATGTATATTGTTTAATACACCTATGTCTATTTCGCAGCACTGTCTGTATTTGAGACTATCATACAAGTTTAACCCAGGGACTGTGGAAAATGCTATTTGTCTTAATACATGTTCCCTAACTACCTTTAAATCTAGCTTCCAGGGGAGTTAGGTTTTAGTTTCTATGTGTCACGTTCTGTTAACACATTTTTCTCCTCTATCAGTTCTGGTTAACACTACCCTGATAGCACAGGGGCTGTAATTGTCTAGCCAGCGTAGTAGCTTTTCTTTCACGATGGCAGATAGCGATTTATGACATTTTTGTACCTCCGTAGGATTTCTGCAGACTGCTGTGTCAGGTATAACGCTTGCTATAATAAATCACTGATGTATGTGTTACGGGGATGAACAAAATTACTGGTATTGCATCAGACTTTAGGAATGTCCACGCTTTTAACTAGAATTTAGTTATGTAGCTTAGATAATATCTGTCTCCTCGTACTAAGAGCTCTGTGTTATTTCAGAGAGTTTCCTGTGTCAGCTAATTTAGTTACTTTAGGGCAGCCCTACCGGCTCCACTTTCATTATATGCCAGCTAGGTATATCTTTGCATACAGTTATTTATTCTATGTTAATGCACAGCAAGTTAAAGTTATGTTGTAATATTCTCACATTGTTTAATCTGCTTAACTTTTTATCTGTCATTTTTTTTTTTTTTTTATACTTATACAAAAGGATAGTAATTACAGCTGTCACATTAGATTACCTTAGATTATATCACAGTGAAGATCACAGTAGAGACTCTTCCATGACGATATGTACCAATTATCTAGATTAACCCCTTAATGACCGAGGACTTGCAGGGTACGTCCTCAAAAAAAAGGCAGTTAACGCCTGAGAACGTACCCTGCACGTCCTCGGTGTGGAAAGCAGCTGGAAGCGATCCTGCTCACTTCCAGCTGCTTTCCGGTTATTGCAGTGATGCCTCGATATGGAGGCATCCTGCAATAACCGTTTTAAGCCATCCGGTGCAGAGAGAGCCACTCTGTGGCCCTCTCTGCACCGGAGATCGGTGGCTTATATCGTTGGTGGGTGGGAGCCGGACCGGGAGGCGGGTGGCGGCCATCGATGGCTCTTCGTGATGTGGAGGGGGGCGGGAAGGCCAGGGGGCACGCACTGACGCGCGCACGGGAGGGTGGGGGCGGGCGCGTGCACGGGGAGGGAGCGGGTGGGAACCGCTACACTACAGAAAAAAATTGTAGGAAAATGATAAAAAAATTGGCATGCAATAAATAAATCAAACGAAAAAAATAAATCAGTTAGGTGGTGGGTGTTGGGCTGTGGGGAGGGGGAAGCTACACTACAGAAAAACCGGGTAAAAAACAAAATAAAACATATTTTTTTGCAAACTGGGTACTGGCAGACAGCTGCCAGTACCCAAGATGGCCCCCAATAAGGCAGAGGGGAGGGTTAGAGAGCGGTTTTGGGGGGATCAGGGAGGTTGGGGTTTTAGGGGGGGGATCCTACACAGTAGCATATGTAAATATGCTAAAAAAAATTTTTTTTTTTATTTTAGTACTGGCAGACTTTCTGCCAGTACTTAAGATGGCGGGGACAATTGTGGGGTGGGGGAGGGAAGGGAGCTGTTTGGGAGGGATCAGGGGGTGGGATGTGTCAGGTGGGAGGCTGATCTCTACACTAAAGCTAAAATTAACCCTGCAAGCTCCCTACAAACTCCCTAATTAACCCCTTCACTGCTAGCCATAATACACGTGTGAGGCGCAGCAGCATTTAGCGGTCTTCTAATTACCAGAAAGCAACACCAAAGTCATATATGTCTGCTATTTCTGAACAAAGGAGATCCCAGAGAAGCATTTACAACCATTTGTACCATAATTGCACAAACTGTTTGTAAATGTTTTCAGTGAGAAACCTAAAATTGTGAAAAATGTAACTTTTTTTTTTTAATTTGATCGCATTTGGCGGTAAAATGGTGGCATGAAATATACCAAAATGGGCCTAGATCAATACTTTGGGTTGTGTACTACACTATACTAAAGCTAAAATTAACCATACAAGCTCCCTACTTAACCCCTGCACTGCTGGGCATAATACACGTGTGGTGCGCAGCGGCATTTAGTGGCCTTCTAATTACCAAAAAGCAATGCCAAAGCCATATATGGCTGCTATTTCTGAACAAAGGGGATCCCAGAGAAGCATTTACAACCATTTGTGCCATAATTGCACAAGCTGTTTGTAAATCATTTTAGTGAGAAACCTAAAATTGTGAAAAATTTTACGTTTTTTTTTATTTGATCGCATTTGGCGGTGAAATGGTGGCATGAAATATACCAAAATTGGCCTAGATCAATACTTTGGGTTGTCTACTACACTACACTAAAGCTAAAATTAACCCTACAAGCTCCATAAAAGCTCCCTAATTAACCCCTTAACTGCTGGGCATAATACACGTGTGGTGCGCAGTGGCATTTAGCGACCTTCTAATTACCAAAAAGCAACGCCAAAGCTATATATGTCTGCTATTTCTGAACAAAGGGGATCCCAGAGAAGAATTTACAACCATTTATGCCATAATTGCACAAGCTGTTTGTGAATAATTTCAGTGAGACACCGAAAGTTTGTGAAAAAATTTGTGAAAAAGTGAACGATTTTTTGTATTTGATCGAATTTGGCAGGGGAATGGTGGAATGAAATATACCAAAATTGGCCTAGATCAATACTTTGGGATGTCTACTAAAAAAAAAAATATACATGTCAAGGGATATTCAGCGATTCCTGAAAGATATTAGTGTTCTAATGTAACTAGCGCTAATTTTGAAAAAAAAATGGTTTGGAAATAACAAAGTGCTACTTGTATTTATGGCCCTATAACTTGCAAAAAAGCAAAGAAGATGTAAACATTGGGTATTTCTAAACTCAGGACAAAATTTAGAAACTATTTAGCATGGGTGTTTTTTGGTGGTTGTAGATATGCAACAGATTTTTGGGGTCAAAGTTAGAAAAAGTGTGTTTTTTTCCATTTTTCCTCATATTTTATAATTTTTTTTATAGTAAATTATAAGATATGATGAAAATAATGGTATCTTTAGAAAGTTAATTTAATGGCGAGAAAAACGGTATATAATATGTGTGGGTACAGTAAATGAGCAAGAGGAAAATTACAGCTAAACACAAACACCGCAAAAATGTAAAAATAGCCTTGGTCCCAAACAGACAGAAAATGGAAAAGTGCTGTGGTCATTAAGGGGTTAATGACTATTGCCTCTGCACTACCTAAGGTTATTTGAGACTCAATTTTGCATATAGTGGTAACTCTCTACTTCTGGGACCCAGCACATTGACTTTATGCCTTAACCCCTTCTGCCTCACAGTAGGTAGATGCCGGTGATGCAGATATTTGGTTTAGGTGAAGGTTAAGAGGCCAATTATTAGCGACTTACTATTCTATTCCCCTGTGACAACAAGTATTCTGCTAGATTGTGTACCTGCATTGAGTATATCAAGATCAAATACATTACATCAGACTCTCATGATCACTCAAAGCCATAGACTCAATTTGTTTTAGGATTTGAATGTTTGGTTGTTGTTTTTTATTTTATTTTTTTATTTTTATTTTTTATGTTTTATAATGTGTAATATTGGTTTAGTTTAATTTTAGTTAGTTTAGGTTAGTACATAAAATAATAAAATCCCAACATTGTGGTACACACAATTATTCTGGACTGTTATTCAGTCCGAGGAAAACTCCCAACGTCCTCATTCCAACGTCCTCATTACATTTGTGACTCATATTTTATAATTATTTTTATATATATATATATATATATATATATATATATATATATATATATATATATATATATATATATATATATATATATATATGACAATGGATATGGTTACATTTTATTGTCTTGTAAATTTCCTGCCTACGCTTTCATGTCATACCCTGCGAGGTATGTGACTGATTTGTTGTATATTAATGTACCCTTTGTTGGTTATAAATAAAAGTTAAAAAAAAAAAAAAAAAAACTAGAATAAATACCCCAGAAAACTCCAGGTCTGAGACACACTTCAGGAAAGTGTTAGTCTTACTGGAATAGCTGGAATATGATAGAGAAAAAAAAGAAAAAAAAAAAAAAAAAGACTTCTCACAGACGGTTTTACTCTGAAACCTATTCTGTACCCAAAGTCTAAGAAGTTTGGACCGAATAGAACCAAACAAATTTCAAAAAAAGTCTTAACCTGCCCCTTACCAGCCAAGCTGGAATTTGAACCGCACCTACATGTAAATTTGGGGAGCTGACATTGAACTTTAAAAGGCTTAATTGAATGAAGAAAAAAAACTTCCAATTATAAACATGTTACTTGGGGAAGAATACAGGATTCTGTTCTTTAGTAAGAACAGAAAACTAATATAAGCTTAAAGTTTTAGTCTTAGAACTCAATCTTGAAGCACAGAGTAACAGTTAAATAATTGAATCCAATTATGAACCAAATAATTGAATATCTTGGAAAAAAAGAAATATGGATTTTAAAAATCAAATTAGCAATCCAAGATTGAAATCACAAAGTTCTTCTAGCTAAAATAGCTAAAGACATAGATTAAACCTCATTTGCGAAAATATTTAATAAAATGACAACACAAATGAAATTATTAGCATGTTAATCAAGTTAAAGGATCAGACAACACACTGGACTTGCACAATCAACAAATGCAAGATAACAAGACAATGCAATAGCACTTAGTCTGAACTTCAAAAAAGTAGATTTTGTCCTTTTAACAAAGCTAAACAAATCATAATCCGATACTTGATCTTAAAGTATCCAACCAGAAAGATGTAGAAATTGCAACAGCAGCCAAATAAATTACAGGTCTAAGAAAAGTACCTGAAAATAATTTTCCCTAAATAAGATACGACCATCTGAAGGAAAAAAATAAATACTATTTGCTATAAGAATAATAGTCTGAATGAAGGAATACTGATTATCCTGAATCATGGCAAATATAAGTTTAAAGACATATATTTAGAACTTTACATATAAAGTGCCCAACCATAGCTTAGAGAGTGTCACAAAAAAACAGAATTTATGCTTACCTGATAAATTACTTTCTCTTGCGGTGTATCCAGTCCACGGATTCATACTTACTTGTGGGATATTCTCATTCCCTACAGGAAGTGGCAAAGAGAGCACACAGCAGAGCTGTCCATATAGCTCCCCCTCTGGCTCCGCCCCCCAGTCATTCGACCGACGGTTAGGAGAAAAAGGAGAAACCATAGGGTGCAGTGGTGATTTAAACAAGACATTTTAACCTGACTTAATTGCCAGGGCGGGCCGTGGACTGGATACACCGCAAGAGAAAGTAATTGATCAGGTAAGCATAAATTCTGTTTTCTCTTGCAAGGTGTATCCAGTCCACGGATTCATCCTTACTTGTGGGATACCAATACCAAAGCTTTAGGACACGGATGAAGGGAGGGAACAAGACAGGTAACCTAAACGGAAGGCACCACTGCTTGCAAAACCTTACTCCCAAAAATAGCCTCCGAAGAAGCAAAAGTATCGAATTTGTAAAATTTGGCAAAAGCATGCAGTGAAGACCAAGTCGCTGCCTTACAAATCTGTTCAACAGAAGCCTCATTCTTGAAAGCCCATGTGGAAGCCACAGCTCTGGTGGAATGAGCTGTAATTCGTTCAGGAGGCTGCTGCCCAGCAGTCTCATAAGCCAATCGGTTGATGCTTTTCAACCAGAAGGAAAGAGAGGTAGCAGTCGCTTTCTGACCTCTCCTCTTACCGGAATAGACAACAAACAAAGATGATGTTTGTCTGAAATCCTTGGTTGCTTGTAAATAGATTGTGTAACAGCCGTTCCTTCTTAGAAGCTGGATTAGGACACAGGGAAGGAACAATGATTTCCTGGTTAATATTCTTATTAGAAACAACTTTAGGAAGAAAACCAGGTTTGGTACGCAAAACTACCTTATCTGCATGGAACACCAGATAGGGTGAATTAAACTGCAAAGCAGACAATTCTGAAACTCTTCTAGCAGAAGATATAGCTACCAAAAATAAAACTTTCCAAGATAATAACTTAATATCTATGGAATGTAAAGGTTCAAACGGAACCCCTTGAAGAACTGAAAGAACTAAATTTAGACTCCATGGAGGAGCCACAGGTCTATAGACAGGCTTGATTCTGACTAAAGCCTGTGCAAACGCTTGAACGTCTGGTACTTCTGCCAGACGCTTGTGTAAAAGGATAGACAGAGCGGATATCGGTCCCTTTAAGGAACTAGCTGACAAACCTTTCTCCAGTCCATCTTGGAGAAAAGACAATATCCTTGGAATCCTAATCTTACTCCACGAGTAACCCTTGGATTCACACCAAAAAAGATATTTCCGCCATATCTTATGGTAAATTTTCCTGGTGACAGGCTTTCTAGCTTGGATCAGAGTATCTATTGGATAGAATTAAGCGTTCAATCTCCAAGCAGTCAGCTGCAGAGAAACTAGATTTGGATGCTTGAATGGACCCTGTATTAGAAGATCCTGTCTCGTTGGCAGTGTCCATGGTGGAACAGATGACATGTCCACTAGGTCTGCATACCAAGTCCTGCGTGGCCACGCAGGCGCTATCAGAATTACCGAGGCCTTCTCCTGTTTGATTCTGGCTACCAGCCGAGGGAGAAGGGGAAACGGTGGAAAGACATAAGCTAGACTGAAGGACCAAGGCGCTACTAGAGCATCTATCAATGCCGCCTTGGGGTCCCTGGACCTGGATCCGTAAAGAGGAAGTTTGGTGTTCTGACGGGACGCCATCTGATCCAACTCTCGAATGCCCCATAGCTGGGTCAGCTGAGCAAAAAACTCCGGGTGGAGTTCACACTCCCCCGGGTGAAAAGTCTGACGACTTAGAAAATCCGCTTCCCAGTTGTCTACTCCTGGGATGTGAATTGCAGATAGATGGCAAGAGTGATCCTCCGCCCACCTGATTATTTTGGTCACTTCCTTCATCGCTAAGGAACTCTTTGTTCCTCCCTGATGATTGATGTATGCTACAGTCGTGATGTTGTCCGACTGAAATCTGATGAATTTGGCCGCCGCTAGCTGAGGCCATATTGAATATCGCTCTCAGTTCCAAAATGTTTATCGGGAGGAGAGACTCTTCCCGAGACCATAGGCCCTGAGCTTTCAGGGAGTCCCAGACCGCGCCCCAGCCTAACAGACTGGCGTCAGTCGTTACAATGATCCACTCCAGCATGCGGAAGCACATTCCCTGAGACAGGTGATCCTGAGACAACCACCAGAGAAGAGAATCTCTGGTTTTCAGGTCCAGTTGGATTTGAGGAGACAAATCTGCATAATCCCCATTCCACTGTTTGAGCATGTACAATTGCAGTGGCCTGAGATGAATTCGAGCAAAAGGGACTACGTCCATTGCTGCTACCATTAATCCGATTACCTCCATGCACTGAGCTACAGATGGCCGAGGAATGGAATGAAGAGCTCGGCAAGTAGTTAAAAGCTTTAACCTTCTGATCTCCGTCAGAAATATTTTCATTTCTACCGAGTCTATTAATGTTCCCAGGAAGGGAACCCTTGTGAGCGGGGATAGAGAACTTTTTTCGGTGTTCACCTTCCACCTGTGAGACCTTAGAAAGGCCAGAACAATCTCCGTATGAGCCTTGGCTCTGGGAAAAGACGACGCCTGTATTAAGATGTCATCCAAATAAGGTGCTACTGCAATGCCCCGTGGTCTTAGTACCGCCAGAAGGGACCCTGTCACTTTTGTGAAAATTCTGGGAGCGGTGGCCAACCCGAAGGGAAGGGCCACGAACTGGTAATGCTTGTCCAGAAAGGCGAACCTTAGGAACTGATGATTATCTTTGTGGATATGAATATGTAGGTACACATCCTTTAGATCCACGGTAGTCATATATTGACCTTCCTGGATCATAGGTAAGATTGTCCGAATGGTCTCCATTTTGAATGATAGAACTCTGAGGAATTTGTTTAGAATTTTTAGATCCAGGATTGGCCTGAAAGTTCCTTACTTTTTGGGAACCACAAACAGGTTTGAGTAAAAACCCAGTCCTTGCTCTGTGATTGGAACTGGATATATCACTCCCATCTTGAGTAGATCTTCTACACAGCGTAAGAACGCCTCTTTCTTTGTCTGGTCTGTAGACAGACGAGAAATGTGGAACCTTCCCCTTGGAGGGGAGTCCTTGAATTCTAGAAGATATCCCTGAGTAACGAACTCTAATGCCCAGGGATCGGGAACATCTCTTGCCCAAGCCTGAGCGAAGAGAGAGAGTCTGCCCCCTACCAGATCCGGTCCCGGATCGGGGGCTACCCCTTCATGCTGTCCTAGTAGCAGCTGCAGGCTTCTTGGCCTGTTTACCCTTGTTCCAGCCCTGCAAAGGCTTCCAGGTTGCCTTGGGCTGTGAAGCGTTACCCTCTTGCTTTGCGGTTGCAGAGGTTGAAGCAGGACCGCTCCTGAAGTTGCGAAAGGAACGGAAATTAGCCTAGTTTTTAGCCTTAAAAGGCCTATCTTGCGGGAGAGCATGGCCCTTTCCCCCGGTGATATCCGAAATAATCTCTTTCAACTCGGGCCCGAAAAGGGTCTTTCCTTTGAAAGGGATATTAAGTAATTTTGTTTTGGACGACACGTCAGCCGACCATGACTTGAGCCAAAGCGCTCTGCGCGCAATAATGGCAAAACCAGAATTTTTCGCCGCTAACGTAGCTAATTGCAAAGCGGCATCTGTGATAAAAGAATTAGCCAGCTTTAGAGCATTTATTCTATCCATGACTTCGTCATATGAAGTCTCCCGCTGGAGCGACTCCTCCAGCGCCTCAAACCAAAAAGCTGCTGCAGTAGTTACAGGAATAATGCAGGCAATAGGTTGGAGAAGAAAACCTTGTTGAACAAATATTTTCTTTAGTAAACCTAATTTTTTATCCATAGGATCTTTGAAAGCACAACTGTCTTCAATTGGTATGGTTGTGCGCTTGGCTAGTGTCGAAACTGCCACCTCTACCTTAGGGACCGTCTGCCACGCGTCCCGTCTGGGATCAGTTATGGGGAACATTTTCTTAAAGATAGGGGGGGGACAAAAGGGACACCTGGTCTCTCCCACTCCCGAGCCACAATATCCGCCACCCTCTTAGGGATCGGAAAAGCATCAGTGTATACAGGGACTTCTAGATATTTGTCCATTTTACGCAATTTCTCTGGGACCACCATAGGGTCACAATCATCCAGAGTTGATAAAACCTCCCTAAGCAGTACGCGGAGGTGTTCTAATTTAAATTTAAATGCTAGTGAATCTGATTCTGCCCACTGAGAAACTTTTCCTGAGTCAGAAATTTCTCCCTCAGACATTACATCCCTCGCCCCTACTTCAGAATGTTGTGAGGGTACATCAGATAAACCTCCAAAAGCTTCCGACTGCTCCTCATCTGTTCTCAAAACAGAGCTATCTCGCTTTTTAGGGAAAACTGGCAGTTTGGATAGAAAGGCCGCAAGGGAATTATCCATGACTGCCGCTAGTTGTTGCAATGTAATAGGTGCCAATGCAATAGAGGTACTAGGTATCGCTTGAGCGGGCGTAACTGGTGATGACACATGGGGAGAGGAAGGCGGACTATCCTCATTACCTTCAGTCAAAGAATCATCTAGGGCTATATTTTTAAGTGACACAATATGATCTTTAAAGTGTAAAGACACATTAGTGCACTTGGGACACATTTTGAGTGGGGGTTCCACCATGGCTTCTGAACACATAGAGCAAGGCTTTTCCTTAGTGTCAGACATGTTTAACAGATTAGTATTATACACAAGCAGGCTTGGAAAAACACTTTAACAAGTAAAAAATACAATTTGCAATAAATGGTACTGTGCCTTTAAAGTGAAGGCAAAGTTGCACCATATGAAAAGCAGGATTTGAAAGATCAATAAAAATAAACATAAGTTTAATTCATAAATTTTTTTCATTTTGAATAATAAACGATAAAATGACATTGCAAACCTTAAATACTAGAGTTCAGCGCAATGCCCGGCTCTGTGTCACATATTTTGTTATGGTGACGTAAACGCCGGCATCCAATTGAAATCCTGGCCATTAGGTGCCCACGATTGTAGACAAACCGCCCCCTCTATCTACAGCGCATGCCCAACACAATGCGCACATCTTAGTTAATAGGGAGTGAGCCTGGCTGCTTACGTAGAAAGCGGGTGGGGCCGCTTTCTACATGGGATAGAGCACTTACCAGGAAGTCAAATCGAGGGTGGAGCGACGGTGCTGTCAATAGCAAATGTAATATATAAAAATATAATTTTACAATTATTTTTTTTTTTATTAAAAGTTAGCGTTTTCATATATTAGCGCATAGGCTACATATATGAATGATCCGAGAGCCGCAACTTTACTTTAAGAAATAAAAGCGCACACAATTTTACAAAACGGTGAAAAATGAACCAAAACTCTTGAAATTTTTACAGTATGTGCCTAATGCTTCGATATGATTGCACAGCAAGTTTCAGCCTAATTAACCCTTTAATACCCAAACCGGAGCCGCCTAAAGCAAACAACCGGTTAATAAACTAAAGCACCTTGCCACAGCAGCCTGCTGTGGCCCTACCTTCCCTTAAGGATTGGATTTGACAAAAACAAGCCTCCTGAAGTCCTCAAGCAGTCTCTGGACCCATGTGAAGCAGCATGCAAAGAAATCTGTCAGAATAAACTGAGCAACTGAGGCGCAAAATTAGGCCCCTCCCACTCCACAGCTGTGGGGCCTTCAGAACCCCATTTAGGTGACTAAAAATAATGCCATGTGGGGGGGGGGAGCCAACTTTGAGCCTGAGCGGTCACACATCACAGCAGCTCCGGCCAATTTCTATATAAAACTCATATTTTGCGACCGCTCAGGATTCTCTACCTTGCTATTATTGTGACCCTGATGAATAAGAAATTCTGCATGCTGAAAATTTGGATGATAAGACGTTTCTTGCAGATATTTGCATCACTGTTCCATGTCTCTTGGTGCTTAGTGCTATCGGGAGCGGCCATATTTATTTTAGTGGAGGGCCTGCACACAGAGTGAAAACCGCTATCTTATACCTCACTAACGAAAGAGAATGTCCTCACAGAAGTACCTGACCATGGATATGGTGACATATGTCATTACGGGACTCAGCAGCCTCCTAGAAGAGTACCAAGCAGCGTTTGATCAATCGCTCAGTATGGCGACTAAAGTTTGTGACGCAGCATACCGCACTGCTAACTCAGACAGGGATGCTAGGAAGCACAATGAAGAGCGCCCTACCACGCAGTTTCCTATGTATGATTTGAGAGACACTGAAACAGACCCGCTAAACGCTCACAGTTCGACGATCAAGAGACACCCTCAATATGTGGCGGAGCTGTCACCTCAGGGACCGCAGCCACCACCATCTGGTAAATTAAAAGGGTCTCCAATTGGGAGAGTCCATCGCAGGTATCGTGTTCAGGACGTACCCATTCACATTATCAAGCCCCTAAATAAGGAGCAATTGAGGGTCCATCCTGGGTTGACGGCTGTGCCATACCCCCAGGAACACCACCAACTACTGTCGCAGGGGCCTCCGCCTGACAAGGTATGTTACCGGGTCACGATCCAAGCACTGAACATCCCAGTCTTACTCTCTGGCACTGCAAGCCCTACCGGCTATAAAGAGTGGCTACTGTTAACAGGCACAAAGACTATAACCCCTAGAGGCATTGGTTAAGGGGTCAGACCTGGATTTCACTGTTTCCAATACATTCTCTGCAGACATTGGTATAACCGTGATTGTATGGAGGCTTGTTTGACTGGCTTTTTATAGTGCGTGGTTTCTGTCGATAACGGCTTTACTTGGAGGGACTCTCCTTTGTGAGACAAAATACAGGAACTTTATAGCAGTCTTGACCTGGACTCCTCAATTTACCACTGCATCAGTTGGACTAACCATCCCCAGTTACGTTCTCTATAGGCATTTAATTATCTAGTGTATTACTTTACCATTACAACGAGTTATGTTATATCATTATGTCAATATGCTTCTAACTGCTTGAACCAAGTTGCTGTTACAATCTTGTGACTAATGTTTGAATTGTTTTACCCTTACTTGCAGGGATTGGCACTCACTATCTTATAACGTCTTCAATATCTTATACACAATAGATAGATCTCTTCCATACTACAGAATTGAGACATAAATCAATACTCTCTCTTATAGGATGTAATTACCAGCTTCTACCACTGGATGTGTTACTTGACAAATTGTTTCACAGGGGCTAGTTTATCTCCCTTTGATTGTTATGCTCTATCCTATTTGCATGGTCTAATTGTACGATTCATTTACACTATAAATAGCATTACTATATCTATATATATATTTTGTAACTAAAGGCTGGGCTTAGGTTCTATTTGGATGTTAGACTTTTTATACCTTATATTTTTCTATAAGTGTGAGGGCCTATGCTCTTATCTAACTACTTCACGCGTATGCACGATAATATGTCTTATGACCCATCTATGGAGCAATCTTTTTTCGCAGGTTTAGATCTGTTATTAATACAATCTGAATATTTGAGGGGTATAGTTACTCCTATCCTTTAATCAGCCTAGGAAAGTCATGTGTAACTTTCATATATCTTCACAATATGCTTTTGGATGGCAGGATCTGTCAGCGGCCGAGGCAGAGTTCTGTACATCATTTTATTTCTCAATGTCTAAAATATATTATGCTGATTCCCCAAACATTTGGCTAACATTTACCCTCTTCTCATATTTAAAATATCTACGCTTAATCATTCATCATTTGCCCCTCAGTTATTTTCCCAAACTGTTTTATAACTTAACGCCTGCTATATATATCCATAGACCCAATACCTGTTTAGTAATGTTGATTATTTATGAGCATTTGATGTGAGATGTAATTTTGATATACCTCCAGTAGTCTATATGTTTTTGTGAATATATGCATGTCTGTGCTACCCAGTAATACTGAAGCCAGTTATCTATTATATATGTTCGCCTGTCCTCCTTTTCATTCGCAACAAACCTCTAAGTCCTTAAGTCACTTACTTCATTCATCTTACTTTCATTACTACCTCCTCCACCCCCCCCCTCCCCACCACCATAAAGAATCTCCTTCAGAAGGCTAATATAGGAGAACTAACTACGCGGCTTGTCTTTTCTATGCCGCATTCCCATCATAGTTCCTTCCCAACAGCACCATATGTCTTTACTTTACAACAACCCTTATTATACCGTGCCCTAATTACCTTCTTCAAATCAGTTGATTCTACATAACACCAAACCATCGAGCCTGTATGCCCATTTAGATCAGCAGGTCTGGTCACTCTCATAATATCTCATCATTCATAGAGTTCCATACTATATTGTTTGCAGCATTGTATTAAGCACACACCTCATTTGTTCCTGGGAAGTTACTATCTGTACTATTTATACCTACATATGATACCACTGTATTTAAATAGCAAATTGATATTCTCACGTTTGTCACTACCTACAATGACATGTATTACATTATTCTAAGTCTACAGGTCCATAAGTGACCACTATAATTGTTAATTTCAGTTCATGCAGAGATAATATAGAAAAAGAGGTTTCAGTTTTACCCATTTTGTCTTTTTGTCCATGCAGCAGTTGTTAACTTGCAATGTTTCACTTATGTTTCTTTTAAAGACATGATGCTCCATTTCAGCTGTATTGTTTTTGCACAACCTCAATAAAAATTAAATTAAAAAAAAAAAAAAAAAATAGAAAAATAAAATAAAAAAAATAATGCCATGTGGAATAAAACCCCAAATAAACACACCAAAAGTGCTTTAAAAGTGTCAATAAAGAGTATTTTGTTAAATAAAATAATCGATTGCCCTGCAAAAATGTTAACCAGTCTATTGAGCCCTGTTGAATAAGCCTCTAGTTCTATACTAAGTCTCAGAATATGGCTTTCCCTTCCCACATGGGGAATCTTGTCAGTCTTCTAGCATTATCTTGTCTTGACTAGAAAAAAGATGACTGAAACATACCTCAAAGCAGTTAAGCCTGCAAACTGTTCCCCCCAACTGAAGTTTTCTGGTACTCCTCAGTCCTGTGTGGGAACAGCAATGGATTTTAGTTACAACATGCTAAAATCATTTTCCTCTCAGCAGAATTCTAAATCACATTTCTGCCAGAGAGTAAATAGCACAAACCGGTACGATTTAAAAATAACAAACTTTTGATTGAAGATATAAAACTACAAATCTAACACCACATTCACTTTACCCTCCCGTGGAGATGCCCTATCTGTTAGAGCGGCAAAGAGAATGACTGGGGGCGGAGCTATATGGACAGCTCTGCTGTGTGCTCTCTTTGCCACTTCCTGTAGGGAATGAGAATATCCCACAAGTAAGGATGAATCCGTGGACTGGATACACCTTGCAAAAGAAATTAGCTTTGTTTTTAGCCTTAAAGGGCTTGTCCTGAGGGAGAGCATGGCCCTTTCCCCCGGTGATTTCTGAAATAATCTCTTTCAATTCTGGCCCGAAGAGGGTCTTTCCTTTGAAAGGGATATTTAATAGTTTGGATTTTGACGACACATCGGCCGACCAGGACTTGAGCCAAAGGGCTCTGCACGCCATAATGGCGAAACCTGATTTTTTTGCCGCTAACTTAGCTAATTGCAAAGCGGCATCTGTGATAAAAGAATTAGCTAGCTTTAAAGCCTTAATTCTATCCATAATTTCCTCATATGAGGTCTCCGTCTGGAGCGAGGCCTCCAGCGCCTCAAACCAGAAAGCAGCTGCAGTAGTTATCGGAATAATGCAGGCAATAGGTTGGAGAAGAAAACCTTGTTGAACAAAAATTTTCTTAAGTAAACCCTCTAACTTTTTATCCATAGGGTCTTTAAAATCACAACGGTCTTCGATTGGTATGGTTGTGCGTTTAGCAAGTGTAGAAACAGCCCCCTCTACCTTAGGGACCGTTTGCCACGAGTCCTGCATGGGGTCAGTTATGGGGAACATTTTCTTAAAAATAGGGGGGGAACAAAAGGGACACCTGGTCTATCCCACTCCCTAGTAACGATATCCGCAACCCTCTTAGGGACCGGAAACGCATCAGTGTATACAGGGACCTCTAGGTACTTGTCCATTTTACATAATTTCTCTGGGACCACCATAGGGTCACAATCATCCAGAGTAGCTAATACCTCCCTGAGCAATACGCGGATGTGTTCTAATTTAAATTTAAATGCCAATGTATCCGACTCTGCCTGATGAGAAACCTTTCCTGAGTCGGAAATTTCTCCCTCAGACATCAAATCCCTCACAGAGCGTTGTGAGGGTACATCAGATAAGGCTACCAAAGCTTCATAATGCTCATAATCTGTTCTTAAAACAGAGCTATCACGCTTTGCAGGAAAAATTGGCAGTTTGGATAGGAAGGCCGCAAGGGAGTTATCCATGACTGCCGCTAGTTGTTGTAATGTAATAGGGGCAGACGCACTAGATGTACTAAGCATCGCTTGAGCAGGCGTAACTGGTTGTGACACATGGGGAGAGGTAGACGGACTATCCTCATTACCTTCAGTCTGAGAATCATCTTGGGCCACACTTTTAAGTGCAACAATATGATCTTTAAAGTGTATAGACATATTAGTGCAATTGGGATACATTCTGAGAGGGGGTTCCACCATGGCTTCTAAACACATTGAACAAGGATTTTCCTTAGTGTCAGACATATTTAACAGACTAGTAATATACACAAGTAGGCTTGGAATCACTTTTAATCAAATAAAAAACACAATTTGAAAAAACGTTACTGTGCCTTTAAGTAATAAAAAGAGCACACAATTTTACAAAACAGTGAAAAATGCAGCAATCCTTTTGAAATTTTCACAGTATGTACCTAAAGCCTTAATAAGATTGCACCACAAGTTACAGAACGATTAACCCTTTAATGCCCAAACCGGAGCAGCCTAAAGCCAACAACCGGTTAATTGACTACAGCACCCTGCCACAGCACAGCTGTGGCCCTACCTGCCCTTAGGGATCAGATTTGGGGGAACAAAGCTTCTTTTAGGCCCTCAAACAGCAGCAGGACCCTCCATGAGAAGCAGCATGAACTTTTCTTTCAATTCTAACTGCGCATCTGAGGCGCAAAATTAGGCCCCTCCCACTCCAGAGTTGTGAGGCCTACAAAAATCACATTTAAGTGAAAAAATTTTAGCCATGTGGTTAATAACCCCAGAAAAAACACTCCAAAGTGCTTTAAAAGTGTATCCAACGAGTATTTCTTAAACCAAATAATTGATTGCCCTGAATAAATGTCAGCCAGCATAATTAGCCCTGTTATGTAAGCATTCAATTCTTTACAAAGTCTCAGAACATAGCTTACCCTCCCCACATGGGGATATTGTCAGTCTTCTAGCATTATCTCAGTCTTGTCTAGAAATAAATGACTGAACATACCTTATTGCAGTCTAGCCTGCAAACTGTTCCCCCAACTGAAGTTTTCTGGTACTCCTCAGTCCTGTGTGGGAAAAGCAATGGATTTTAGTTACAAATGCTAAAATCATCTTCCTCTCAGCAGAATTCTTCATCTATTTTCTGCCAGAGAGTAAATAGTACAAACCGGTACCATTTAAAAATAAACTTTTGATTGAAGAAATAAAACTACAAATCTAACACCACATTCACTTTACCCTCCCGTAGAGAGACCCTAGTGCTTAGAGCCGTCAAAGAGAATGACTGGGGGGTGGAGCTAGAGGGGGAGCTATATGGACAGCTCTGCTGTGTGCTCTCTTTGCCACTTCCTGTAGGGAATGAGAATATCCCACAAGTAATGGATGAATTCGTGGACTGGATACACCTTGCAAGAGAAATAAGACTTACTTACCCCAGGACACTCATCTACATATAGTAGATAGCCAAACCAGTACTGAAACGAGAATCAGTAGAGGTAATGGTATACAAGAGTATATCGTCGATCTGAAAAGGGAGGTAGGAGAAGAAATCTCTACGACGATAACAGAGAACCTATGAAATAGATCCCCGTTAGGAAGACCATTGTATTCAAATAGGCAATACTCTCTTCACATCCCTCTGACATTCACTGCACTCTGAGACGTAGAATCTAGCACAAACTTACTTCACCACCTCCACGGGAGGCAAAGTTTGTAAAACTGAATTGTGGGTGTGGTGAGGGGTGTATTTATAGGCATTTTAAGGTTTGGGAAACTTTGCCCCTCCTGGTAGGAATGTATATCCCATACGTCACTAGCTCATGGACTCTTGCTAATTACATGAAAGAAATTCATATTTTCATGTCAGGTTAGCGCACATAAGAATATACGACCATGTTTGCGCAAGAGTGGGTTGTTGGGGGGGGGGGGAAATACGAGAATGCACATGCGATATTCTAACTTTGGCTTTTTGCGCTTGTCAAGTTAGCGCTAGAGCGTAAAACAGTTTACTTTAAACTCGTAATATGAGCGCAACCCAACAAGTGCAAAAAGCCAATTTCTAGCGCAATTAATATTAGGGCAATTAATTTGCACGCCACTCGTAAACTGGCCCTTAAAGTGATTGTAAAGTTTCATGAATGAGTGCCCGTTTTTAAAAATACTTTTAAAAACAGGGGCACTTTCATTCGTGAAACTTTACATTGCAGTGTTTTTTTAAAATACCTAACTTTTTCAGCAGCAAAGCCGGATCGGCGATCCCCCGCTTGCAGCTCCTCTGTACTTACGTCAGCATTGACGAAACTGGCTTCCTCCAATCATAGTGTGCACCCCAGAGTGTCCATTTCGTGAGGCCACGCCATGATTGGAGGAAGCCAGTTTCGTCATTGCTGCGCTAAGTACAGCATGAGAAGCGGGCAGGTGATCGCCGGTCCGGCTTTGCTAAAGAAAAAGGAAAGTTTTTTTTTTTTTTTAAAACAATGCAATGTAAAGTTTCACGAATGAAAGTGCCCCTGTTTTTAATAGTATTTTTAAAAACCAGGCACTCATTCATAAAACTTTACATTTACTTTAAGATAGTGAGACTAAGAACATTATGCCCACTCTCCAATTTCTCACCTGATTGGTGAATTATTGAACTGTTTTGTGGGTCCAAGGCCAGATTACCAAGAGCTCGAGAGACACGATTCAACACGGAGTCTACACACACGGACTGTAGGATACACACTGTAATGACAAAACAGGTATATTATATACACACACACTAATGACAAAACAGGTATAATATACACACACACGGACTGTAGGATACACACTGTAATGACAAAACAGGTATATTATATACAAACACACAAAGACTGTAGGATACACACTGTAATGACAAAACAGGTATATTATATACACACACACGGACTGTCGGATACACACTGTAATGACAAAACAGGTATATTATATACAGTACATACACACGGACTGTAGGATACACACTAATGACAAAACAGGTATATAATATACACACACACGGACTGTAGAATACACACTGTAATGACAAAACAGATATATTATATACACACACACACACACACTGACTGTAGGATACAAACTGTAATAACAAAACAGGTATATTATATACAGTACATACACACGGACTGTAGGATACAAACTGTAATAACAAAACAGGTATATTATATACAGTACATACACACGGACTGTAGGATACACACTGTAATGACAAAACAGGTATATTATATATACACACACGGACTGTAGGATACACACTAATGACAAAACAGTTATATTACATACACATATACGGACTGTAGGATACACACTGTAATGACAAAACAAAATTTATGCTTACCTGATAAATTTATTTCTCTTGCGGTGTATCCAGTCCACGGGTTCATCCATTACTTGTGGGATATTCTCCTTCCCAACAGGAAGTTGCAAGAGGATCACCCACAGCAGAGCTGCTATATAGCTCCTCCCCTAACTGCCATATCCAGTCATTCGACCGAAACAAGCCGAGAAAGGAGAAACCATAGGGTGCAGTGGTGACTGTAGTTTAAATTAAAATTTAGACCTGCCTTAAAAAGACAGGGTGGGCCGTGGACTGGATACACCACAAGAGAAATAAATTTATCAGGTAAGCATAAATTATGTTTTCTCTTGTAAGGTGTATCCAGTCCACGGATCATCCATTACTTGTGGGATACCAATACCAAAGCTAAAGTACACGGATGAAGGGAGGGACAAGGCAGGCTTAAATGGAAGGAACCACTGCCTGTAGAACCTTTCTCCCAAAAATAGCCTCCGAAGAAGCAAAAGTATCAAATTTGTAAAATTTTGAAAAGGTATGAAGCGAAGACCAAGTCGCCGCCTTGCAAATCTTTTCAACAGAAGCCTCATTTTTAAAGGCCCAGGTGGAAGCCACAGCTCTAGTAGAATGAGCTGTAATCCTTTCAGGGGGCTGCTGTCCAGCAGTCTCATAGGCTAAGCGTATTACGCTCCGAAGCCAAAAAGAAAGAGAGGTTGCCAAAGCTTTTTGACCTCTCCTCTGTCCAGAGTAAACAACAAACAGTGTAGATGTTTGGCGAAAATCTTTAGTAGCTTCTAAGTAAAACTTTAAAGCACGGACCACATCCAGATTATGTAAAAGCCGTTCCTTCTTTCATAGAAGGATTAGGACACAATGATAGAACAACAATCTCTTGATTGATATTCTTGTTAGAAACTACCTTAGGTAAAAACCCAGGTTTTGTACGCAGAACTACTTTATCTGAATGGAAAATCAGATAAGGAAAATAAGATAAGGAGAATCACATTGTAAGGCAGATAACTCAGAGACTCTCCGAGCCGAGGAAATAGCCATCAAAAACAGAACTTTCCAAGATAAAAGTTTGATATCAATGGAATGAAGGGGTTCAAACGGAACCCCTTGAAGAACTTTAAGAACCAAGTTTAAGCTCCATGGGGGAGCAACAGGTTTAAACACAGGCTTAATTCTAACCAAAGCCTGACAAAAAGCTTGAACGTCTGGAACTTCTGCCAGACGCTTGTGTAAAAGAATAGACAGAGCAGAAATCTGTCCCTTTAAAGAACTTGCTGATAATCCTTTTTCCAAACCCTCTTGGAGAAAGGACAATATCCTAGGAATCCTAACCTTACTCCATGAGTAATTCTTGGATTCACACCAATAAAAGGTATTTACGCCATATCTTATGGTAGATTTTCCTGGTGACAGGCTTTTGTGCCTGTATAAGGGTATCAATGACTGACTCGGAGAAGCCACGCTTTAATAAAATCAAGCGTTCAATCTCCATGCAGTCAGTCTCAGAGAAATTAGATTCGGATGATTGAAAGGACCTTGTAGTAGAAGGTCTTGTCTCAGAGGCAGGGTCCATGGTGGAAAGGATCACATGTCCACTAGGTCTGCATACCAGGTCCTGCGTGGCCACGCAGGCGCTATCAAGATCACCGATGCTCTCTCCTGTTTGATTTTGGCAATCAGTCGAGGGAGCAGAGGAAACGGTGGAAACACATAAGCCAGGTTGAAGAACCAAGGCGCTGCTAGAGCATCTATCAGTGCCGCTTCTGGGTCCCTGGACCTGGATCCGTAACAAGGAAGCTTAGCGTTCTGGCAAGACGCCATGAGATCCAGTTCTGGTTTGCCCCAACGATGAACCAATTGAGCAAACACCTCCGGATGGAGTTCCCACTCCCCCGGATGAAAAGTCTGACGACTTAGAAAATCCGCCTCACAGTTCTCTACACCTGGGATATGGATTGCGGATCGGTGGCAAGAGTGAGTCTCTGCCCAGCGAATTATCTTGGAGACTTCTAACATCGCTAGGGAACTTCTGGTTCCCCCTTGATGGTTGATGTAAGCCACAGTCGTGATGTTGTCCGACTGAAATCTGATGAACCTCAGGGTTGCTAACTGAGGCCAAGCTAGAAGAGCACTGAATATTGCTCTTAACTCCAGAATATTTATTGGGAGGAGTTTCTCCTCCTGAGTCCACGATCCCTGAGCCTTCAGGGAATTCCAGACTGCACCCCAACCTAGAAGGCTGGCATCTGTTGTTACAATTGTCCAATCTGGCCTGCGAAAGGTCATACCTTTGGACAGATGGACCCGAGATAGCCACCAGAGAAGAGAATCTCTGGTCTCTTGATCCAGATTTAGCAGAGGGGACAAATCTGTGTAATCCCCATTCCACTGACTGAGCATGCATAGTTGCAGCGGTCTGAGATGTAGGCGCGCAAATGGCACTATGTCCATCGCCGCTACCATCAAGCCGATTACTTCCATACACTGAGCCACCGAAGGGCGCGGAATAGAATGAAGAACACGGCAATATTTTAGAAGCTTTGATAACCTGGATTCTGTCAGGTAAATCTTCATTTTTACAGAATCTATCAGAGTCCCTAGGAAGGAGACTTTTGTGAGTGGGGATAGAGAACTCTTTTCCTCGTTCACCTTCCACCCATGTGACCTGAGAAATGCCAGAACTATGTCCGTATGTGACTTGGCAATCTGAAAGCTTGACGCCTGTATCAGGATGTCGTCCAGATAAGGGGCCACTGATATACCTCGCGGTCTTAGGACCGCCAGAAGCGATCCCAGAACCTTAGTAAAGATTCTTGGAGCTGTAGCTAACCCGAAGGGAAGAGCCACAAATTGGTAATGCCTGTCCAGAAAGGCAAACCTTAGGAACCGATGATGATCTTTGTGAATCGGTATGTGAAGGTAAGCATCCTTCAAATCCACTGTGGTCATGTACTGACCCTCCTGGATCATAGGTAGGACGGTCCGAATAGTTTCCATTTTGAACGTTGGAACTCTGAGGAATTTGTTTAGATCCAAAATGGTTCTGAAGGTTCCCTCTTTTTTGGGAACCACAAACAGATTTGAATAAAAACCCTGTCCCTGTTCCGACTGTGGAACTGGACAGATCACTCCCATAACTAGGAAGTCTTGCACACAGCGTAAGAATGCCTATTTCTTTATCTGGTTTACAGATAATCTTGAAAGGTGAAGTCTCCCTTGAGGAGGGGAAGCTTTGAAGTCCAGAAGATATCCCTGAGATATGATCTCCAACGCCCAGGGATCCTGAACATCTCTTGCCCACGCCTGGGCGAAGAGAGAAAGTCTGCCCCCTACTAGATCCGTTACCGGATAGGGGGCTGTTCCTTCATGCTGTCTTAGAGGCAGCAGCAGGCTTTCTGGCCTGCTTGCCTTTGTTCCAGGACTGGTTAGGTTTCCAGCCCGGCTTGGATTGAGCAAAAGTTCCCTCTTGTCTTGTAGCAGAGGAAGTTGATGCTGCACCTGCCTTGAAGTTTCGAAAGGCACGAAAATTAGACTGTTTGGCCTTTTATTTGGCCCTGTCTTGAGGAAGGGTATGACCCTTACCTCCAGTAATGTCAGCAATAATTTCCTTCAAACCTGGCCCGAATAGGGTCTGCCCCTTGAAGGGAATGTTAAGTAATTTAGACTTTGAAGTCATGTCAGCTGACCAAGATTTAAGCCATAGCGCCCTACGCGCCTGGATGGCGAATCCAGAATTCTTAGCCGTTAGTTTAGTCAAATGAACAATGGCGTCAGAAACAAAAGAATTAGCTAGCTTAAGTGTTCTAAGCTTGTCAAGTATTTCAGTCAATGTAGTAGCTGTCTGAAAGGCCTCTTCCAGAGACTCAAACCAGAACGCCGCAGCAGCAGTGACAGGCGCAATGCATGCAAGGGGCTGCAGGATAAAACCTTGTTGAATAAACATTTTCTTAAGGTAACCTTCTAATTTTTTATCCATTGGATCTGAAAAAGCACAACTGTCCTCGACAGGGATAACAGAATTTATGTTTACCTGATAAATTGCTTTCTCCTACGGTGTATCCGGTCCACGGCTTCATCCTTACTTGTGGGATATTCTCAATCCCTACAGGAAGTGGCAAAAGCAAACAGCAGAGCTGTCCATATAGCTCCCCTCAGGCTCCGCCCCCCCAGTCATTCGACCGACGGTTAGGAGAAAAAGGAGAACCATAAGGTGCAGTGGTGACTGTAGTTTAGAAAAAATAAATTTAAACCTGACCAAAATGCCAGGGTGGGCCGTGGACCGGATACACCGTATGAGAAAGAAATTTATCAGGTAAACATAAATTCTGTTTTCTCCTACATTGGTGTATCCGGTCCACGGCTTCATCCTTACTTGTGGGAACCAATACCAAAGCTTTAGGACACGGATGAAGGGAGGGAACAAGTCAGGTAACCTAAACGGAAGGCACCACTGCTTGCAAAACCTTTCTCCCAAAAATAGCCTCCGAAGAAGCAAAAGTAATGAATTTGTAAAATTTGGCAAACGTATGCAGTGAAGACCAAGTCGCTGCCTTACAAATCTGTTCAACAGAAGCCTCATTCTTGGAAGCCCATGTGGAAGCCACAGCTCTAATAGAGTGAGCTGTAATTCATTCAGGAGGCTGCCTTCCAGCAGTCTCATAAGCCAACCGGATGATGCTTTTCAGCCAGAAAGACAGAGAGGTCGCAGTCGCCTTTTGACTTCTCCTCTTGCCAGAATAGACGACAAACAAGGACGATGTTTGTCTGAAGCCTTTAGTTGCTTTTAGATAAAACTTTAAAGCACGAACCCCATCAAGATGGTGTAACAGACGTTCCTTGTTAGAAACTGGATTAGGACACAGAGAAGGAACAACTATTTCCTGGTTGATATTCTTATTGGAAACCACTTTTGGAAGAAAACCAGGTTTGGTACGTAAAACGACCTTATCTGTATGAAAACACCAGATAGGGTGAATTACACTGCAAAGCAGACAATTCAGAAACTCTTCTAGCAGAAGAAATAGCTACAAAAAAACAAAACTTTCCAAGATAGTAACTTAATATCTATGGAATGTAGAGGTTCAAACGGAACCCCTTGAAGAACTGAAAGAACTAAATTTAGACTCCATGGAGGAGCCACAGGTCTGTAGACAGGCTTGATTCTGACTAAAGCCTGTACAAACCCTGAATATCTGGCATGGCTGCCAGACGCTTGTGTAACCAAACAGACAGAGCAGATATCTGTCCCTTAAAAGAACTAGCTGACAGACCTTTCTCCAATCCTTCTTGGAGAAAAGATAGTATCCTTGGAATCCTAATCTTACTCCATGAGTAACCCTTGGATTCGCACCAGCAAGATATTTCCGCCATATCTTATGGTAAATTTTCCTTGTGACAGGCTTTCTAGCCTGGATCAGAGTATCTATAAGTGATTCCGAAAACCCACGTTTAGCTAGAATCAAGCGTTCAATCTCCAAGCAGTCAGTTGCAGAGAAACTAGGTTTGGATGTTCGAATCGACCTTGATTAGAAGGTCCTGCCTCAAAGGCAGCTTCCATGGTGGAACCGATGACATATTCACCAGGTCTGCATACCAAGTCCTGCGTGGTCACGCAGGAGCTATTAGAATTACTGAAGCCTTCTCCTGCTTGATCCTGGCTACTAGCCGGAGAAGGGGAAACGGTGGAAAGACATAAGCTAGATTGAACGACCAAGGCGCTACTAAGGTATCTACCAATGTCGCCTTGGGATCCCTGGACCTGGACCCGTAACGTGTAACTTTGAAGTTCTGACGTGACGCCATCAGATCCAGATCTGTAATGCCCCATAGCTGGGTCAGCTGAGCAAAAAACCTCTGGGTGGAGTTCCCACTCCCCCGGATGGAAAGTCTGAAGACTCAGATAATCCGCTTCCCAGTTGTCCACTCCTGGGATGTGAATTGCTGATAGATGGCAGGAGTGATCCTCTGCACATTTGATGATCTTGGATACCTCCCTCATCGCCAGGGAACTCTTTGTTCCCCCCAGATGATTGATGTACGCAACAGTCGTCAAGTTGTCCGACTGAAAACTGATGAATTTGGCCTCCGCTAGTTGAGGCCATGCCTGGAGCGCATTGAATATCGCTCTCAATTCCAAAATGTTTATCGGGAGAAGAAATTCTTCCCGAGACCATAGACCCTGAACCTTCAGGGACTTCCAGACCGCGCCCCAGCCTAAGAGGCTGGCGTCGGTCGTGACAATGATCCACTCCGGTCTTCAGAAACTCATTCCCTGAGACAGGTGATCCTGAGACAACCACCAGAGGAGTGAGTCTCTGGTTTGCTGGTCCATCTAAATCTGGGGAGAAAAATCTGCATAATCCCCATTTCATTGTTTGAGCATGCACAGTTGCAATGGTCTTAAATGAATTTGAGCAAAAGGAACCACGTCCATTGCCGCAACCATTAGTCCTGTTACCTCCATGCACTGAGCTATGGAGGGTTGAGGAATGGATTGAAGAACTCGACAAGTGTTCAAAAGTTTTAGTTTCCTGACCTCTGTCAGAAAGATTTTCATTTCTACCGAGTCTATTATTGTTCCCAGGAAGGGAACCCTTGTGAACGGGGACAGATAACTTTTTTCTATGTTCACCTTCCACCCGTGAGACCTTAGAAAGGCTAGAACAATGTCTGTATGAGCCCTTGCTTTGTGAAAAGACGACGCCTGTATTAAATGTCGTCTAGTTAAGGTGCTACTGCAATGCCCCTTGGCCTTAGCACCGCTAGAAGGGACCCTAGCACCTTTGTGAAAATTCCCGGAGCAGTGGCCAATCCGAAGGGAAGAGCCACAAACTGGTAATCCGAATGGTTTCCATTTGGAATGATGGAATTCTGAGTAATTGGTCTAGGATCTTTAAATCCAGAATTGGCCTGAAAGTTCCTTCCTTTTTGGGAACTACAAACAGGTTTGAGTAAAATCCCAGTCCTTGTTCTGCTGTTGAAACTGGGTTTATCACTCCCATTTTTAAAAAGGTACTCTACGCAATGTAAGAATGCCTGTCTCTCTATCTGGTCTAAATATAAGCGAGACAAGTGGAACCTTCCCCTTGGAGGAAGGTCCTTGATTCTAGAAGATACCCCTGAGAGACAATTTCTAGTGCCCAGGGGTCCGGAACATCTCTTGCCCAGGCCTGAGCAAAGAGAGAAAATCTGCCCCCTACTAGATCCGGTCCCGGATCGGGGGCTACCCCTTCATGCTGTCTTGGTAGCAGCAGCAGGTTTTTTTTTTTTTTTTTGGCCTGTTTACCCTTGTTCAAGCCTTGCAATGGTTTCCATGCTGGTTTGGGCTGGGGTGCGTTACCCTCTTGCCTAGTGGCTGTAGAGGTAGAAGCCGGTCCGTTCCTGAAATTGCGAAAGGAACGAAAATTAGACTTATTTTTAACTTTGAAAGGTCTATCCTGTGGAAGGGCATGGCCTTTTCCCCCAGTGATACCTGAAATAATTTCTTTCAACTCTGGCCCGAATAGGGTCTTACCTTGAAAGGAATATTAAACAATTTTGTTTTGGACGACACATCCCCCGACCACGATTTTAGTCAAAGCGCTCTACGCGCCACTATTGCGAAACCAGAATTTTTCGCCGCTAATTTAGCTAACTGAAAAGCGGCATCTGTAATGAAAGAATTAGACAACTTCAGGGCGTGAATTCTATCCATGACTTCACCCTAAGAAGTCTCTTTCTGGAGCGAGTTTTCTAATTCCTCAAACCAAAAAGCAGCTGCAGTGGTTACAGGAATAATGCAAGAAATTGGTTGAAGAAGAAAACCTTGTTGAACAAAAATTTTCTTAAATAAACCTAATTTTTTATCCATAGGATCTTTGAAAGCGCCACTGTCTTCTATTGGTATAGTTGTGCGCTTAGCTAGCTTTGAAACTGCCCCCTCTACCTTAGGGACCGTCTGCCACGCGTCCCTTCTGGGGTCAACAATGGGGAACAAAAGGTACACCTGGTTTCTCCCACTCCTTATTCACTATATCCGCCACCCTCTTAGGTATCGGAAACGCATCAGTGTGTACTGGGACCTCTAAGAATTTATCCATTTTACACAATTTTTCTGGGACCACCAAAGGGTCACAATCATCAAGAGTAGCCAGGACCTCCTTAAGTAGAGCGCGGAGGTGTTCTAGCTTAAATTTAAATGCTATGGTATCAGGCTCTACCTGCTGAGAAACTTTTCCTGTGTCAGAAATTTCTCCCTCAGACAGGCCTTCCCTCACCGCCAAGTCAGATTGATGTGAGGGCACTACAGATAAATTATCCTCTGCGTCTACTTGCTCATTTTCTGTATTTAAAAATTAGCAATCACGCTTCCTAGGAAAGCTGGCAGTTTGGATAAAAATGCTGCAATAGAATTATCCATTACTGCTGCTAACTGTTGCATAGTAATCGCAATTGGTGCGCTAGATGTACTGGGCATCCCCTGCGCGGGCATAGCTGGTGTTGACACAGAAGGAGAGGAAAGCAAGCTATTTTCACTACCTTCAGCTAAAGAATCATCTTGGGCTATATTTTTAAGTGTGATTGTACTGTCCTTAAGCTGTTTGGACGCTATGGCACACTTCACACATAAATTTAATGGGGGAACCACCTTGGCCTTTGGACATACAGAACATAGGCTATCTGAAGACTCAGACATGTTTAACAGACTTAAACAGAACTATAATGCAATAAAAATTATTTTTGACAAAAACGTTACTGTCTCTTTAAATATTAAAAAAGCACACTTTTTTACTGAAATATCAAAAAAACATGAAATAAACATCCGATTTTAATGAAATTTTCACCACAGAGTCTTAATGCTTTGAAAAGATTGCACACAAATTTTCAGATCAATTAACCCCTTAATGCACACTTTTTTACTGAAACATAAAAAAAAAAACATGAAATAAACATCCGATTTTAATGAAATTTTCACCACATAGTCTTAATGCTTTGAAAAGATTGCACACAAATTTTCAGATCAATTAACCCCTTAATGCCCAAACCGGAGCTAATAACAGTTATTAACCAGTTAACACACTACAGTACTAGCCACAGTTTTCACTGTAGTCTTTTACCTTCATTAGGGATTATTTTAGCAGGAAATAAGCCTCCCTGAAGTCTTTTATGATGCCTCTTGACTCCCCACATGAAGCTGCATGGATTGCCTAGGCAAAAACAACTGCACAATTTAGGCCTAAAAATTAGGCCTCCTCCCTCTTCATTCTAGAGTGGAGGGGCCTTTCTGACTAGATTTTGGTGTCCAAATAAGTGCCAGGCCGAAATTAAACCCCAAAAGTGTTTTAAAGTCTGAAAAAACACCTTATTTATAGTGAAAAACATGCTAAAAAGCAATCGATTTTAAAGCCCACAATAGTGTCAACCAGCATAGATCCCTAAATAACATAATTTATGCTTACCTGATAAATTCCTTTCTTCTGTAGTGTGATCAGTCCACGGGTCATCATTACTTCTGGGATATTACTCCTCCCCAACAGGAAGTGCAAGAGGATTCACCCAGCAGAGCTGCATATAGCTCCTCCCCTCTACGTCACTCCCAGTCATTCGACCAAGGACCAACGAGAAAGGAAAAGCCAAGGGTGAAGTGGTGACTGGAGTATAAATTAAAAAATAATATTTACCTGCCTTAAAAACAGGGCGGGCCGTGGACTGATCACACTACAGAAGAAAGGAATTTATCAGGTAAGCATAAATTATGTTTTCTTCTGTTAAGTGTGATCAGTCCACGGGTCATCATTACTTCTGGGATACCAATACCAAAGCAAAAGTACACGGATGACGGGAGGGATAGGCAGGCTCTTTATACAGAAGGAACCACTGCCTGAAGAACCTTTCTCCCAAAAATAGCCTCCGATGAAGCAAAAGTGTCAAATTTGTAAAATTTGGAAAAAGTATGAAGCGAAGACCAAGTTGCAGCCTTGCAAATCTGTTCAACAGAGGCCTCATTCTTGAAGGCCCAAGTGGAAGCCACAGCTCTAGTAGAATGAGCTGTAATTCTTTCAGGAGGCTGCTGTCCAGCAGTCTCATAAGCTAAACGAATTATGCTACGAAGCCAAAAAGAAAGAGAGGTAGCGGAAGCTTTTTGACCTCTCCTCTGCCCAGAGTAAATGACAAACAGAGAAGACGTTTGTCGAAATTCCTTAGTTGCCTGTAAGTAAAATTTTAGAGCACGGACTACATCCAGGTTGTGCAGTAGACGTTCCTTCTTTGAAGAAGGATTTGGGCATAAAGAAGGAACAACAATCTCTTGATTGATATTCCTGTTAGTAACTACCTTAGGTAAGAACCCAGGTTTAGTACGCAGGACTACCTTATCCGAATGAAAAATCAAATAAGGAGAATCACAATGTAAGGCTGATAATTCAGAGACTCTTCGAGCCGAGGAAATAGCCATTAAAAATAGAACTTTCCAAGATAACAACTTTATATCAATGGAATGAAGGGGTTCAAACGGAACGCCCTGTAAAACATTAAGAACAAGGTTTAAACTCCATGGTGGAGCAACAGTTTTAAACACAGGCTTAATTCTGGCCAAAGCCTGACAAAAAGCCTGGACGTCAGGAACTTCTGACAGACGTTTGTGTAACAGAATGGACAGAGCTGAGATCTGTCCCTTTAATGAACTAGCAGATAAACCCTTTTCTAAACCTTCTTGTAGAAAAGACAATATCCTAGGAATCCTAACCTTACTCCAAGAGTAACC
The DNA here is from genome assembly GCF_027579735.1 of Bombina bombina. Classification (NCBI taxonomy): domain Eukaryota; kingdom Metazoa; phylum Chordata; class Amphibia; order Anura; family Bombinatoridae; genus Bombina; species Bombina bombina. The sequence continues at coordinate 651,156 of NC_069509.1, forward strand.
TTTGGATTCACACCAATATAGGTATTTACGCCATATCTTATGGTAAATCTTTCTGGTAACAGGTTTCCTAGCCTGTATTAAGGTATCAATAACTGACTCAGAAAATCCACGTCTTGATAAAATCAAGCGTTCAATTTCCAAGCAGTCAGCTTCAGAGAAGTTAGATTTTGATGTTTGAAGGGACCCTGTATCAGAAGGTCCTGTTTCAGAGGTAGAGACCAAGGTGGACAGGATGATATGTCCACCAGGTCTGCATACCAAGTCCTGCGTGGCCACGCAGGTGCTATTAGAATCACTGATGCTCTCTCTTGTTTGATTCTGGCAATCAATCGAGGAAGCAACGGGAAGGGTGGAAACACGTAAGCCATCCTGAAGTCCCAAGGTGCTGTCAGAGCATCTATCAGGACTGCTCCTGGATCCCTGGATCTGGACCCGTAACGAGGAAGCTTGGCGTTCTGTCGAGACGCCATGAGATCTATCTCTGGTTTGCCCCAACGTCGAAGTATTTGGGCAAAGACCTCCGGATGAAGTTCCCACTCCCCCGGATGAAAAGTCTGACGACTTAAGAAATCCGCCTCCCAGTTCTCCACTCCCGGGATGTGGATTGCTGACAGGTGGCAAGAGTGAGACTCTGCCCAGCAAATTATCTTTGATACTTCCATCATAGCTAGGGAGCTTCTTGTCCCTCCCTGATGGTTGATGTAAGCTACAGTCGTGATGTTGTCCGACTGAAACCTGATGAACCCCCGAGTTGTCAACTGGGGCCAAGCCAGGAGGGCATTGAGAACTGCTCTCAATTCCAGAATGTTTATTGGCAGGAGACTCTCCTCCTGACTCCATTGTCCCTGAGCCTTCAGAGAATTCCAGACGGCACCCCAACCTAGAAGGCTGGCGTCTGTTGTTACAATTGTCCAGTCTGGTCTGCTGAATGGCATCCCCCTGGACAGATGTGGCCGAGAAAGCCACCATAGAAGAGAATTTCTGGTCTCTTGATCCAGATTCAGAGAAGGGGATAAGTCTGAGTAATCCCCATTTCACTGACTTAGCATGCACAGTTGCAGTGGTCTGAGGTGTAAGCGTGCAAAGGGTACTATGTCCATTGCCGCTACCATTAAGCCGATTACCTCCATGCATTGAGCCACTGACGGGTGTTGAATGGAATGAAGGGTGCGGCAAGCACTTTGAAGTCTTGTTAGCCTGTCCTCTGTCAGGTAAATCTTCATTTCTACAGAATCTATAAGAGTCCCCAGGAAGGGAACTCTTGTGAGTGGAACGAGTGAACTTTTCTTTTCGTTCACCTTCCATCCATGTGACCTTAGAAATGCCAGCACTAACTCTGTATGAGACTTGGCAGTTTGAAAGCTTGAAGCTTGTATCAGAATGTCGTCTAGGTATGGAGCTACCGAGATTCCCCGCGGTCTTAGTACCGCCAGAAGAGCACCCAGAACCTTTGTGAAGATTCTTGGAGCTGTAGCCAATCCGAATGGAAGAGCCACAAACTGGTAATGCCTGTCTAGGAAGGCAAACCTTAGGTACCGATAATGATCTTTGTGAATCGGTATGTGAAGGTAAGCATCTTTTAAATCTACAGTGGTCATGTATTGACCCTCTTGGATCATAGGTAAAATTGTCCGAATAGTCTCCATCTTGAACGATGGAACTCTTAGGAATTTGTTTAGGATCTTTAAGTCCAGGATTGGTCTGAAAGTTCCCTCTTTTTTGGGAACCACAAACAGATTAGAGTAAAACCCCTGTCCCTGTTCCGATCGTGGAACTGGATGGATTACTCCCATTAACAAGAGCTCTTGTACGCAGCGTAGAAACGCCTCTTTCTTTGTCTGGATTGTTGACAATCTTGACAGATGAAATCTCTCTCTTGGAGGAGAGTATTTGAAGTCCAGAAGGTATCCCTGAGATATTATCTCTAGCGCCCAGGGATCCTGAACATCTCTTGCCCAAGCCTGGGCGAAGAGAGAAAGTCTGCCCCCCACTAGATCCGATCCCGGATCGGGGGCCCTCAATTCATGCTGTTTTAGGGGCAGCAGCAGGTTTCCTAGTCTGCTTGCCCTTGTTCCAGGACTGGTTAGGTTTCCAGCCTTGTCTGTAGCGAGCAACAGCTCCTTCCTGTTTTGGTGCAGAGGAAGTTGATGCTGCTCCTGCTTTGAAATTACGAAAGGAACGAAAATTAGACTGTCTAGTCTTGGCTTTGGCTTTGTCCTGAGGCAGGGCATGGCCTTTACCTCCTGTAATGTCAGCGATAATCTCTTTCAACCCGGGCCCGAATAAGGTCTGCCCTTTGAAAGGTATATTAAGCAATTTAGACTTAGAAGTAACATCAGCTGACCAGGATTTTAGCCACAGCGCCCTGCGTGCCTGAATGGCGAATCCTGAATTCTTCGCCGTAAGTTTAGTAAGATGTACTACGGCCTCCGAAATGAATGAATTAGATAGTTTAAGGACTCTAAGCCTGTCCGTAATGTCGTCCAGAGTAGCTGAACCAATGTTCTCTTCCAGAGACTCAATCCAGAATGCCGCTGCAGCCGTGATCGGCGCAATGCATGCAAGGGGTTGCAATATAAAACCTTGTTGAACAAACATTTTCTTAAGGTAACCCTCTAACTTTTTATCCATTGGATCTGAAAAAGCACAGCTAAGGTAGAAACTGCTCCCTCCACCTTAGGGACCGTTTGCCATAAGTCCCTTGTGGTGGCGTCTATTGGAAACATTTTTCTAAATATCGGAGGGGGTGAGAACGGCACACCGGGTCTATCCCACTCCTTAGTAACAATTTCAGTAAGTCTCTTAGGTATAGGAAAAACCTCAGTACTCGTCGGTACCGCAAAATATTTATCCAACCTACACATTTTCTCTGGTATTGCAACTGTGTTACAATCATTCAGAGCCGCTAACACCTCCCCTAGTAATACACAGAGGTTTTCCAGTTTAAATTTAAAATTTGAAATATCTGAATCCAGTCTGTTTGGATCAGAACCGTCACCCACAGAATGAAGTTCTCCGTCCTCATGTTCTGCCACCTGTGACGCAGTGTCTGACATGGCCCTAATATTATCAGCGCACTCTGTTCTCACCCCAGAGTGATCACGCTTACCTCTTAGTTCTGGTAATTTAGCCAAAACCTCAGTCATAACAGTAGCCATATCCTGTAATGTGATTTGTAATGGCCGCCCAGATGTACTCGGCGCTACAATATCACGCACCTCCCTCTGAGCGGGAGATGTAGGTACTGACACGTGAGGCGAGTTAGTCGGCATAACTCTCCCCTCGTTGTTTGGTGAAATTTGTTCAATTTGTACAGATTGACTTTTATTTAAAGTAGCATCAATACAGTTAGTACATAAATTTCTATTGGGCTCCACTTTGGCATTGCAACAAATGACACAGGTATCATCCTCTGAATCAGACATGTTTAACACACTAGCAAATAAACTTGCAACTTGGAAATACAATTCAATTAGAATAATATTAAAACGTACTGTGCCTTTAAGAAGCACAGAAGATCTATGACAGTTGAAAATTAATAAATTGAAACAGTTATAGCCTCAATCCTTGTAAACAACACAACTTTAGCAAAGGTTTAATCCCATTAGCAAAGATAACAAATTCTGAAAGCAGGAAACAAATTACAGAATAAACGTTTTTTATCTCAGTCAAACTATAATTCTCACAGCTCTGCTGAGAGAAATTACCTCCCTCAAAATAAGTTTTGAAGACCCCTGAGCTCTGTAGAGATGAACCGGATCATGCAGGGAATACAATGAGTTGCTGACTGAAATATTTGATGCATAGTAAAAGCGCCAAAAAACGGCCCCTCCCCCTCACACACAGCAGTGAGGGAGAACAGAAACTGTCAGAAAAACAGATTAAGCAACTGCCAAGTGGAAAAATAGTGCCCAAACATTTATTCACACAGTACCTCAGCAAATGAAAACTATTTTACATTCCAGCAAAAACGTTAAACATAATCTCTAGTTATTTAACAGCTTTATGTATTTCTTACAGTGTAATTCTAGTGAAGTACCATTCCCCAGAATACTGAAGTGTAAAGTATACATACATGACATATCGGTATGGCAGGATTTTCTCATCAATTCCATTGTCAGAAAATAAAAACTGCTACATACCTCTATGCAGATTCATCTGCCCGCTGTCCCCTGATCTGAAGTTTACCTCACTCCTCAGATGGCCGAGAACAGCAATATGATCTTAACTACTCCGGCTAAAATCATAGCAAAACTCTGGTAGATTCTTCTTCAAACTCTGCCAGAGAGGTAATAACACACTCCGGTGCTATTTTAAAATAACAAACTTTTGATTGAAGATATAAAACTAAGTATAATCACCATAGTCCTCTCACACATCCTATCTAGTCGTTGGGTGCAAGAGAATGACTGGGAGTGACGTAGAGGGGAGGAGCTATATGCACTCTGCTGGGTGAATCCTCTTGCACTTCCTGTTGGGGAGGAGTAATATCCCAGAAGTAATGATGACCCGTGGACTGATCACACTTAACAGAAGAAATAAGCCATCATTTTATACAGAGTCTATTAGAAAAAAATGGCTTACCAATCCCAGTGGGAATTTCTGACAGTCTTCTAGCATTACATGGTCTTGTTAGAAAAATGACTGATCATACCTGAAGCAGTTAAGCCTGCAAACTGTTCCCCCCAACTGATGTTCTCTGGTTAACAGTCCTGCGTGGGAACAGCAATGGATTTTAGTTACTGGTGCTAAAATCATACTCCTCTCAACAGAAATCTTCATCACTTTCTGCTGTAGAGTAAATAGTACAAACCAGCACTATTTTAAAATAACAAACTCTTGATAGAAGAAATAAAAAACTACAACTAACACCACATACTCTTTACCACCCCCGTGGAGATGCTACTTGTTCAGAGCGGCAAAGAGAATGACTGGGGGGGCGGAGCCTGAGGGGAGCTATATGGACAGCTCTGCTGTGTGCTCTCTTTGCCACTTCCTGTAGGGGAAGAGAATATCCCACAAGTAAGGATGAAGCCGTGGACCGCATACACCAATGTAGGAGAAAGTGGTACGCTTTGCTAAAGTAGAAACTGCTCCCTCCACCTTAGGGACCGTCTGCCATAAGTCCCGTGTGGTGGTGTCTATTGGAAACATTTTTCAAAAAATAGGAGGGGGGGAAAACGGCACACCGGGTCCATCCCACTCCTTATTAATGATTTCTGTAAACCTTTTAGGTATTGGAAAAACATCAGTACACACCGGCACTGCATAGTATTTATCCAGTCTACACAATTTCTCTGGTACTGCAATTGTGTCACAGTCATTCAGAGCAGCTAACACCTCACCAAGCAATACACGGAGGTTCTCAAGCTTAAATTTAAAAGTAGAAATATCTGAATCAGGTTTCCCCGAATCAGAAATGTCACCCACAGACTGAAGCTCTCCTTCCTCAGCTTCTGCATATTGTGACGCAGTATCAGACATGGGCCTTAAGGCATCTGCACGCTCTGTACTACGTCTAACCCCAGAGCTATCGCGCTTTCCTCTGAATTCAGGCAGTCTGGCTAATACCGCTGACAGGGTATTATCCGTGATTGCCGCCATGTCCTGCAAAGTAATCGCTATGGGCGTCTTTGATGTACTTGGCAACATTTTAGCGTGAGTCCCTTGAGCGGGAGTCAAAGGGTCTGACACGTGGGGAGAGTTAGTCGGCATAACTTCCCCCTCGCCAGAATCCTCTGGTGATAAATATTTTAAAGATAAAAACTGATCTTTATTGTTTAAAGTGAAATCAATACATTTAGTACACATTCTCATATGGGGTTCCACCATGGCTTTTAAACATAATGAACAAGGAGTTTCCTCTATGTCAGACATGTTTATACAGACTAGCAATGAGACTAGCAAGCTTGGAAAACACTTTGCATCAAGTTAAACAAGCAATATAAAAAACGTTACTGTGCCTTTAAGGAAAACAAATTTTGCTAAAATTTGAAATAACAGTGAAAAAAGGCAGTTAAACTTAACAAAATTTTTACAGTGTATGTAACAAGTTAGCAAAGCATTGCACCCACTTGCAAATGGATTATTAACCCCTTAATAAAAAAAATGAATTAACAAATTGAAAAAAACGTTTTTTAAACAGTCACAACTGCCACAGCTCCACTGTGGCTTTACCTTCCTCAATATATGACTTTTGAGCCCTTCAGAGATGTCCTAAAGCATGCAGGGAACTGCTGAGGGAAGCGTCTGTAATTTTAACTGCGCAAAAAAGTGCTAAAATAGGCCCCTCCCACTCATATTACAACAGTGGAAAGCCTCAGGAAACTGTTTCTAGGCAAAAATAAAGCCAGCCATGTGGAAAAAACTAGGCCCCAATAAGTTTTATCACCAAAGCATATATAAAAACTATTAAACATGCCAGCAAACGTTTTATATTGCACATTAATCAGAGTATATACCTCTCATAGCAAGCCTGATACTAGTCACTATTAAATCACTGTATTTAGGCTTAACTTACATTAATCCGGTATCAGCAGCATTTTCTAGCAATTCCATCCCTAGAAAAACTTAAAACTGCACATACCTCATTGCAGGATTACCTGCACGCCATTCTCCCTCTGAAGTTACCTCACTCCTCAGACATATGTGAGAACAGCAGTGGATCTTAGTTACTTCTGCTAAGATCATAGAAAAACGCAGGCAGATTCTTCTTCTAAATGCTGCCTGAGATAAAACAGTACAACTCCGGTACCATTTAAAAACAATAAACTTTTGATTGAAGAAAAAACGAACTATATTACACCACTTTCCTTTTACTACCTCCAGCTATGTTGAGAGCTTGCAAGAGAATGACTGGATATGGCAGTTAGGGGAGGAGCTATATAGCAGCTCTGCTGTGGGTGATCCTCTTGCAACTTCCTGTTGGGAAGGAGAATATCCCACAAGTAATGGATGATCCGTGGACTGGATACACCTTACAAGAGAAACACACTGTAATGACACAACAGGTATATTATATACACACACATACCTGTTGTGTCATTACAGTGTGTATCCTACAGTCTATTATATACACACACGGACTGTAGGATACACACTGTAATGACACAACAGGTATATTATATACACACAAGGACTGTAGGATACACACTGTAATGACACAACAGATATATTATATACACACACGGACTGTAGGATACACACTGTAATGACACAACAGGTATATTATATACACACACGGACTGTAGGATACACACTGTAATGACACAGCAGATATATTATATACACACACGGACTGTAGGATACACACTGTAATGACACAACAGGTATATTATATACACACACGGACTGTAGGATACACACTGTAATGACACAACAGGTATATTATATACACACACGGACTGTAGGATACACACTGTAATGACACAACAGGTATATTATATACACACACAAGGACTGTAGGATACACACTGTAATGACACAACAGATATATTATATACACACACGGACTGTAGGATACACACTAATGACACAACAGGTATATTATATACACACACTGACTGTAGGATACACACTGTAATGACAAAACAGGTATATTATATACACACACACGGACTGTAGGATACACACTAATGACAAAACAGTTATATTACATACACATATACGGACTGTAGGATACACACTGTAATGACAAAACAAAATTTATGCTTACCTGATAAATTTATTTCTCTTGCGGTGTATCCAGTCCACGGGTTCATCCATTACTTGTGGGATATTCTCCTTCCCAACAGGAAGTTGCAAGAGGACACCCACAGCAGAGCTGTCTATATAGCTCCTCCCCTAACCCCCACCTCCAGTCATTCGATTGAAGACAAGTAAGAAAAAGGAGAAACTATAGGGTGCAGTGGTGACTGTAGTTTTAAAAATAAAAACACCTGCCTTAAAGTGACAGGGCGGGCCGTGAACTGAATACACCACAAGAGAAAGAAATTTATCAGGTAAGCATAAATTGTGTTTTCTCTTGTAAGGTGTATCCAGTCCACGGGTTCATCCATTACTTGTGGGATACCAATACCAAAGCTTTAGGACACGGATGAAGGGAGGGACAAGGCAGGAACTTAAACGGAAGGCACCACTGCCTGTAAGACCTTTCTCCCAAAAATAGCCTCTGAGGAAGCAAAAGTATCAAATTTGTAGAATTTAGAAAAACTATGAAGCGAAGACCAAGTTGCCGCCTTACAAATCTGTTCAACAGAGGCCTCATGTTTAAAAGCCCATGTGGAAGCTACCGCTCTAGTAGAATGAGCTGTAATTCTTTCAGGAGGCTGCTGGCCAGCAGTCTCATAAGCGAAACGGATTATGCTTCTCAGCCACAAAGAAAGAAGTTGCCGAGCCAGTAGAGACCCTAGAACCTTCGTAAAGATTCTTGGCGCCGTGGCTAACCCGAAGGGAAGAGCCACAAACTGGTAATGCCTGTCTAGGAAGGCGTACCTGAGGAACTGACGATGATCTCTGTGAATCGGAATGTGGAGATAAGCATCCTTTAAGTCCACGGTAGTCATATATTGACCCTCCTGGATCATAGGGAGGATGGTTCGGATTGTCTCCATCTTGAAAGATGGGACCCTGAGAAATTTGTTTAGGATCTTGAGATCCAAGATTGGTCTGAACGTTCCCTCTTTTTTGTGAGCTATAAACAGGTTTGAATAGAAACCCTGCCCCTGTTCCTCCCTTGGAACTGGGTGGATCACTCCCATAACCAGAAGGTCTTGAACGCAATGTAAGAATGCCTCTCTCTTTATCTGGTTTGCAGATAGTTGTGAGAGGTGAAATCTCCCCTTTGGAGATGAACCTTTGAATTCCATAAGATATCCCTGGGAAACAATCTCTAGTGCCCAGGGATCCTGGACGTCTCTTGTCCAAGCCTGAGCGAAGAGAGAAAGTCTGCCCCCTACTAGATCCGGTCCCGAATCAGGGGGTTACTCCTTCATGCTGTTTTAGAGGCAGCAGCAGGTTTTTTTAGCCTGCTTCCCCTTGTTCCAAGCCTGGTTAGGTCTCCAGACTGGTTTGGACTGGGCGAAATTTCCCTCTTGTTTTGCATTAGAGGAAGCTGAAGCTGCGCCACTCTTGAAGTTTCGAAAGGAACGAAAATTATTCTGTTTGGTCCTTAACTTATTGGAACTATCCTGAGGAAGGGTGTGACCTTTTCCTCTGGTAATATCAGAAATGATCTCCTTCAGACCAGGCCCGAAAAGGGTCTGTCCCTTGAAGCGGATGTTAAGAAGCTTAGACTTTGAAGTAACGTCTGCTGACCAGGACTTAAGACATAGCGCCCTACGCGCCAGAATGACAAAACCAGAATTCTTAGCCGTTAGCTTGGCTAAATGAAAAACGGCGTCAGAGATAAAGGAATTAGCTAACTTAAGAGCTTTAATCCTGTCTAAAATATCATCTAACGGGGTCTCCACCTGTAGAGCCTCCTCAAGAGACTCGAACCAGAAAGCCGCTGCAGCAGTAACTGGGGCAATGCATGCAAGAGGCTGGAGAATAAAACCTTGATGTATAAAAATTTTCTTAAGGAGACCATCCAATTTTTTTATCCATAGGATCTAGGAAAGCACAACTGTCCTCGACAGGGATAGTTGTACGCTTAGCTAGGGTAGAGACTGCTCCCTCCACCTTAGGGACCGTCTGCCACGAGTCCCGTATGACGGCATCTATGGGAAACATCTTTTTGAAAGCAGGAGGGGGAGAGAACGGCACACCTGGTCTATCCCATTCCTTAGTAATAATTTCCAAAAATCTCTTAGGGACTGGAAAAACATCAGTGTAAACAGGCACCGCAAAGTATTTGTCCATCTTACACAATTTCTCAGGAACTACAATGGGTTCACAGTCATCCAGAGTCGCTAAAACCTCCCTAAGCAATAAGCAGAGGTGTTCAAGCTTAAATTTAAACGCTGTCATTTCAGAATCAGACTGAAGCAACGCCTTCCCTGAATCTGAAATGTCACCCACAGATAGAAGCTCTCCTGCCTCAGCTTCTGAGTATTGTGAGGGTATATCGGACATAGTTATTAAAGCGTCAGAAAGCTCTGTATTTGTTCTAGCCCCAGAGCTGTCTCGCTTTCCTTGTAACCCTGGCAGTTTGGACAATATCTCTGAGAGGGTAGCATTCATAACTGCCGCCATGTCCTGTAAGGTAAAATAATTAGATGCGCTAGAAGTACTTGGCGTCACTTGAGCGGGAGTTATAGGTTCTGACACATGGGGAGAGCTAGATGGCATAATCTCCCTTTTTTCAGTCAGAGAATCCTCTGGAGATAAATCTTTAAGCGCCATAATATGGTCTTTATAGTTTATAGAAATTTCAGTACATTTGGTACACATTCTAAGAGGGGGTTCCACAATGGCTTCCAAACATATTGAACAAGGAGTTTCCTCTATGACAGACATGTTTAACAGACTAGTAATGAGACAAGCAAGCTTGGAAAACACTTTAATAAAGGTGAAACAGCAATTAAACAAAAACGTTACTGTGCCTTTAAGAGAAAAAAACTAGCACTTAAACTGCAAAACAGTGTAAAAATATAGTAAAGTCTTCGAAATTTTTACAGTGTGTGTAAGGGACTAAAGCAACATTGCACCCACTTGCAAATGGATGATTAACCCCTTAGGCCCCAAACCGGATTTAAAAAACGTCAGCCACCGGTAAAAGACAGTTGAGCCCCTTGCCACAGCTCTGCTGAGGCTCCTACCTGCCCTCAAATACAATTTAGGGAAGAAATAACCCCTTATAATGGTCCTCAGATGCCAGAGGACTCCTCTAGGGAAGCTGGATGTCTCAGTCTGCAGGAAACTGCGCATCTAGAGCGCAAAATAGGCCCCTCCCACCATGTACTGGATGTCAGCGGGGCCTTAAGAAAGTACTCCTAGGAGTATCTGACTAGCCATGTGGAAACTAGGCCCCAAATAAAGACTTATCTCCCTCAGAGAAAAAAACGTTCTATTTATGAAAACATGTAAACGTTTTGTCCCTAAGCAATATGAATATTAACCTGAGTATTACCCTGTTTTGTAAGCATGATCCCAGTCGTTGTTAAATCACTGCATCTAGCTTACCTCAAATACACAAGGCTCTGTCAGCATTTTCTAGAACTTATTCATTTCTCTAGAAATAAAAATACTGAATGTAACGGTACCAACCGGATACCAAGGGTTAACACCAGGGAACAATGTCCTGCATAGGGAATCAGCAATTCACAACCCAGCCAGTTTTCAGGTTTTTAAACAGAATGACTTTTATTAAGGCTCATATGCCCAGTATTTATGCAGGTCTGACCCCCCCAGAAGGGGGGTTGAAAGAATGTTGTACATTGAATGGAGGGAACACGCCCTTTTACATGATACAATAGAATACCTTGCTCAAGCTGATAACAATTTAAACACAGACACACACTTGTCTTTCCTTATCATCTAGGGTCTGCTCTCTGAGGTTGATTAAACAATGGACTGTGTATCAATAACATTAATGACAGTGCACAATAGCTGAACACAGTTAACTCTTTCAGTGCTGACAGAAGGGTCTGTCACATCTACATAGCACAATATACAGCCTATAGACAACCTTTCTTATGTTATAGTCCAGAAGTGGCTAGGTTTGCCACAATGCTCCCCCAGAACCAAGCCGGCATACACAGTCTGATCCCAACGGATCGGCTTGGGGATGTCCGGGGCAACAACTTTCGGCTCAAGTAGGCTACGGGGTGTTCTCCGCCATCTGCTCCAACTTGGCTCAGTACTGCCCCCACCCCAAACATGGAAGCGTCTCTTCCCGGAGGGACTGGGCTTGGGTAGTCACAGGGTTAACATCAGCGGGATCCATGGGAGCATAGGCAGAAACAAGGGGGGCCAAGTCATTTCCAAGGAGAACATCAGCAGGTAAGTCCTTCTTGACCCCCACATTCACAAGTCTAGCGCCCACTCCCCAATCCAAATGTACCCTGGCAACAGGTAGGCGGAACACAGTGCCCCCTGCTACCCTCACAGCCACAGTGTCTCCAGTGTGCTGTTTCTCAGGCACCAAGTTCTCTTGAAGCAAGGTCATGGTAGCACCAGTATCCCGTAGACCACTGACCTCCTTCCCATTCACTTTAACCCGTTGCCGGTTATTCCGGTGGGCAGCTTGCACGGGGTCTGCTTCATGTAGGCTGCCCCAGCATTCTGGCGCCTCTACGTAGCGGGCCACAGGCTGAGGATTATGTGGGATTCCGCCAGCGGGTCTTCTCCAGGACTGTGCTTGATTCGCTGCGTTTAGGGGACACTCTGGTCTTTTGTGCCCTAGTTGCTTACATCCAAAGCACCGAATAGGTTGTGAGTAGCCCCGCGAATTGAACCGGGCTCTCTGAGGGTAGTTCGTGGCCGGAGGCCGTGTGGTATAGCGGTGCGCCGGGGGTTGGTAACTGGCAGCTGCTGGGGTGACTGGGGGTCTGTACTCCACTCTAGCAGTGGGCAATCGGTATACTGCTCCCCCTGCCCCTCGTACTGCCACGGATCCGCCAGTGGGTGCTGTATCCGGCACCAAATGGGGAGCTATCAGGGTTAAAGTAGCTCCCGAATCCCGAAGTCCCTGGACCGACATCACCTCATGCAGAATTCCCAGGGGTTCCTCGGCTTGGGTGCTCAACACCTCATGAGCGGCTGGCTCCGTTTGGTAATGGTGAGCAGCCGCCCTTGGGGCCAGGTTCTGTCTGACCTGGTTCCAAGCTTGTCTGCTCCGATTTTGGGTGCACTCACGTGCCATATGTCCCCACTGCTTGCAGGTGTGGCATTGTATATTAGCCCGTCCGTTGTTAGGCTGTAGTCCATGGTGCCTCCTGGCATCAAAATGCTGGTCTGCTAATCTGGCTGCTTCGGTTAAGGTGAGGGGTTTTCGATCTCTCACCCATTCTTGGGCTTCTGGGGACAAGCCGTTAAAGAATTGCTCCAACAGCATCAGTTGTCGCAATTCTTCCATGGTGGTAGCTTGGCTGGCCTGTATCCACCCCTGAGATGCTTGATCCAGCTTGTGGGCCCACTCTGCATGGGAATCTCTTTCTGGCTTGCGCAGGCCTCTAAACTTGCGCCGGTATGCCTCTGAGGTAATGGCATATCTTTCCAAGATCGCTCTCTTCACTTTAGCGTAATCCTTGCTGTCCTCCCTGGGTACAGCGCGATACGCTTCCGCTGCCCTACCGGCTAGCTTGCCTGCTAGCACCGGCACCCATACGGACTGCTCCAAATCATGTAACTCGCACAGTCTCTCAAAATCCTGTAAATACCCATCAATCTCATCCTTCTCCTCACAAAACATTTTAAATGCATGGTATGGGATTTTGGGTCTTACTGGGTTGCTGAGTGTGTCCAAAATGGATTCTGCTCGGGAGGATGCATTCCGCGGACTGTGTGCCATCACGTACTCCTGCACATCTGCCATTACCACGGATAGCATATCCCGTGGTACAGGTTGGGGTAAAAATTCCAGCCTGGTCCTCATTTCCCTCTGGTATAGGGTCTCCTCCATGGCTGCTGGAGGCGTAGCGCTGCGAGCTCTGTCTCCCTCCATCAGCTCAGCAATTAATATAGCCTTGGGTTTGCTGCTGCCTATCTTTCCCCTGGCTTCTAGCAGTTCCTTTTACGTTTGTCTCTTTAGCTTAGAATAATCCATCTCCATTCACTTCGGTCCCTGGTACTCCTTCCATCTTAGTCAGTATTGTAGTAATCCCCCTCTTCCTGAGGTTACTGGCTTGTGTAGTTGCTCTTCTGGGCGATAAGGTTCATTCCGTCGCTTGCCACCAATTGTAACGGTACCAACCGGATACCAAGGGTTAACACCAGGGAACAATGTCCTGCATAGGGAATCAGCAATTCACAACCCAGCCAGTTTTCAGGTTTTTAAACAGAATGACTTTTATTAAGGCTCATATGCCCAGTATTTATGCAGGTCTGACCCCCCCAGAAGGGGGGTTGAAAGAATGTTGTACATTGAATGGAGGGAACACGCCCTTTTACATGATACAATAGAATACCTTGCTCAAGCTGATAACAATTTAAACACAGACACACACTTGTCTTTCCTCATCATCTAGGGTCTGCTCTCTGAGGTTGATTAAACAATGGACTGTGTATCAATAACATTAATGACAGTGCACAATAGCTGAACACAGTTAACTCTTTCAGTGCTGACAGAAGGGTCTGTCACATCTACATAGCACAATATACAGCCTATAGACAACCTTTCTTATGTTATAGTCCAGAAGTGGCTAGGTTTGCCACACTGAACATACCTCAAAGCAGGTAATCTGCAGACCGTTCCCCCAACTGAAGTTTTCCCATACTCTTCAGTTATGTGTGAGAACAGCAATGGACCTTAGTTACAAACAGCTAAGATCATCAACCTCCAGGCAGAATTCTTCTTCTAATTTCTGCCTGAGAGTAAAGCAGTACAACACCGGTACCGTTTAAAAATAACAAACTCTTGATTGAAGGTAAAACTACACTAAGTCACCACATATCTCTTGAGACTTCCTATCTTGTCAAGAGTTGCAAGAGAATGACTGGAGGTGGGGGTTAGGGGAGGAGCTAGACAGCTGGATGAACACTGTAATGACAAAACAGGTATATTATATACACAGTCACACACACGGACTGTAGGATACACACTGTAATGAGACAACAGGTATATTATATACACACACAAACTGTAGGATACACACTGTAATGACAAAACAGGTATATTATATACACACACACGGACTGTAGGAAACACACTGTAATGACACAACAGGTATATTATATACACAAACACACGAACTGTAGGATACACACTGTAATGACACAACAGGTATATTATATACACAAACACGGACTGTAGGATACACACTAATGACACAACAGGTATATTATATACACACACACACAGACTGTAGGATACACACTGTAATGACAAAACAGGTATATTATACACACACACGAACTGTAGGATACACACTGTAATGAGAAAACAGGTATATTATATACACACACACACAGACTGTAGAATACACACTGTAATGACAAAACAGGTATATTATATACACACACGAACTGTAGGATACACACTGTAATGATGCAACAGGTATATTATATACACACACACACGGACTGTAGAATACACACTGTAATGAGAAAACAGGTATATTATATACACACACACACGGAATGTAGGATACACACTGTAATGACAGAACAGGTATATTATATACACACATACACTGTAGGATACACACTGTAATGACAAAACAGGTATATTATATACACACACACACGGACTGTAGGATACACACTGTAATGACAGAACAGGTATATTATATACACACACGGACTGTAGGATACACACTGTAATGACAAAACAGGTATATTATATACACACACACGGACTGTAGGATACACACTGTAATGACAAAACAGGTATATTATATACACACACACGGACTGTAGGATACACACTGTAATGACAAAACAGGTATATTATATACACACACACGGACTGTAGGATACACACTGTAATGACAGAACAGGTATATTATATACACACATACGGACTGTAGGATACACACTGTAATGACAAAACAGGTATATTATATACACACACACGGACTGTAGGATACACACTGTAATGACAAAACAGGTATATTATATACACACATACGGACTGTAGGATACACACTGTAATGACAAAACAGGTATATTATATACACACACACGGACTGTAGGATACACACTAATGACAAAACAGTTATATTACATACACATATACGGACTGTAGGATACACACTGTAATGACAAAACAAAATTTATGCTTACCTGATAAATTTATTTCTCTTGCGGTGTATCCAGTCCACGGGTTCATCCATTACTTGTGGGATATTCTCCTTCCCAACAGGAAGTTGCAAGAGGACACCCACAGCAGAGCTGTCTATATAGCTCCTCCCCTAACCCCCACCTCCAGTCATTCGATTGAAGACAAGTAAGAAAAAGGAGAAACTATAGGGTGCAGTGGTGACTGTAGTTTTAAAAATAAAAACACCTGCCTTAAAGTGACAGGGCGGGCCGTGAACTGAATACACCACAAGAGAAAGAAATTTATCAGGTAAGCATAAATTGTGTTTTCTCTTGTAAGGTGTATCCAGTCCACGGGTTCATCCATTACTTGTGGGATACCAATACCAAAGCTTTAGGACACGGATGAAGGGAGGGACAAGGCAGGAACTTAAACGGAAGGCACCACTGCCTGTAAGACCTTTCTCCCAAAAATAGCCTCTGAGGAAGCAAAAGTATCAAATTTGTAGAATTTAGAAAAACTATGAAGCGAAGACCAAGTTGCCGCCTTACAAATCTGTTCAACAGAGGCCTCATGTTTAAAAGCCCATGTGGAAGCTACCGCTCTAGTAGAATGAGCTGTAATTCTTTCAGGAGGCTGCTGGCCAGCAGTCTCATAAGCGAAACGGATTATGCTTCTCAGCCAAAAAGAAAGAAGTTGCCGAGCCAGTAGAGACCCTAGAACCTTCGTAAAGATTCTTGGCGCCGTGGCTAACCCGAAGGGAAGAGCCACAAACTGGTAATGCCTGTCTAGGAAGGCGTACCTGAGGAACTGACGATGATCTCTGTGAATCGGAATGTGGAGATAAGCATCCTTTAAGTCCACGGTAGTCATATATTGACCCTCCTGGATCATAGGGAGGATGGTTCGGATTGTCTCCATCTTGAAAGATGGGACCCTGAGAAATTTGTTTAGGATCTTGAGATCCAAGATTGGTCTGAACGTTCCCTCTTTTTTGTGAGCTATAAACAGGTTTGAATAGAAACCCTGCCCCTGTTCCTCCCTTGGAACTGGGTGGATCACTCCCATAACCAGAAGGTCTTGAACGCAATGTAAGAATGCCTCTCTCTTTATCTGGTTTGCAGATAGTTGTGAGAGGTGAAATCTCCCCTTTGGAGATGAACCTTTGAATTCCATAAGATATCCCTGGGAAACAATCTCTAGTGCCCAGGGATCCTGGACGTCTCTTGTCCAAGCCTGAGCGAAGAGAGAAAGTCTGCCCCCTACTAGATCCGGTCCCGAATCAGGGGGTTACTCCTTCATGCTGTTTTAGAGGCAGCAGCAGGTTTTTTTAGCCTGCTTCCCCTTGTTCCAAGCCTGGTTAGGTCTCCAGACTGGTTTGGACTGGGCGAAATTTCCCTCTTGTTTTGCATTAGAGGAAGCTGAAGCTGCGCCACTCTTGAAGTTTCGAAAGGAACGAAAATTATTCTGTTTGGTCCTTAACTTATTGGAACTATCCTGAGGAAGGGTGTGACCTTTTCCTCTGGTAATATCAGAAATGATCTCCTTCAGACCAGGCCCGAAAAGGGTCTGTCCCTTGAAGCGGATGTTAAGAAGCTTAGACTTTGAAGTAACGTCTGCTGACCAGGACTTAAGACATAGCGCCCTACGCGCCAGAATGACAAAACCAGAATTCTTAGCCGTTAGCTTGGCTAAATGAAAAACGGCGTCAGAGATAAAGGAATTAGCTAACTTAAGAGCTTTAATCCTGTCTAAAATATCATCTAACGGGGTCTCCACCTGTAGAGCCTCCTCAAGAGACTCGAACCAGAAAGCCGCTGCAGCAGTAACTGGGGCAATGCATGCAAGAGGCTGGAGAATAAAACCTTGATGTATAAAAATTTTCTTAAGGAGACCATCCAATTTTTTTATCCATAGGATCTAGGAAAGCACAACTGTCCTCGACAGGGATAGTTGTACGCTTAGCTAGGGTAGAGACTGCTCCCTCCACCTTAGGGACCGTCTGCCACGAGTCCCGTATGACGGCATCTATGGGAAACATCTTTTTGAAAGCAGGAGGGGGAGAGAACGGCACACCTGGTCTATCCCATTCCTTAGTAATAATTTCCAAAAATCTCTTAGGGACTGGAAAAACATCAGTGTAAACAGGCACCGCAAAGTATTTGTCCATCTTACACAATTTCTCAGGAACTACAATGGGTTCACAGTCATCCAGAGTCGCTAAAACCTCCCTAAGCAATAAGCAGAGGTGTTCAAGCTTAAATTTAAACGCTGTCATTTCAGAATCAGACTGAAGCAACGCCTTCCCTGAATCTGAAATGTCACCCACAGATAGAAGCTCTCCTGCCTCAGCTTCTGAGTATTGTGAGGGTATATCGGACACAGTTATTAAAGCGTCAGAAAGCTCTGTATTTGTTCTAGCCCCAGAGCTGTCTCGCTTTCCTTGTAACCCTGGCAGTTTGGACAATACCTCTGAGAGGGTAGCATTCATAACTGCCGCCATGTCCTGTAAGGTAAAATAATTAGATGCGCTAGAAGTACTTGGCGTCACTTGAGCGGGAGTTATAGGTTCTGACACATGGGGAGAGCTAGATGGCATAATCTCCCTTTTTTCAGTCAGAGAATCCTCTGGAGATAAATCTTTAAGCGCCATAATATGGTCTTTATAGTTTATAGAAATTTCAGTACATTTGGTACACATTCTAAGAGGGGGTTCCACAATGGCTTCCAAACATATTGAACAAGGAGTTTCCTCTATGACAGACATGTTTAACAGACTAGTAATGAGACAAGCAAGCTTGGAAAACACTTTAATAAAGGTGAAACAGCAATTAAACAAAAACGTTACTGTGCCTTTAAGAGAAAAAAACTAGCACTTAAACTGCAAAACAGTGTAAAAATATAGTAAAGTCTTCGAAATTTTTACAGTGTGTGTAAGGGACTAAAGCAACATTGCACCCACTTGCAAATGGATGATTAACCCCTTAGGCCCCAAACCGGATTTAAAAAACGTCAGCCACCGGTAAAAGACAGTTGAGCCCCTTGCCACAGCTCTGCTGAGGCTCCTACCTGCCCTCAAATACAATTTAGGGAAGAAATAACCCCTTATAATGGTCCTCAGATGCCAGAGGACTCCTCTAGGGAAGCTGGATGTCTCAGTCTGCAGGAAACTGCGCATCTAGAGCGCAAAATAGGCCCCTCCCACCATGTACTGGATGTCAGCGGGGCCTTAAGAAAGTACTCCTAGGAGTATCTGACTAGCCATGTGGAAACTAGGCCCCAAATAAAGACTTATCTCCCTCAGAGAAAAAAACGTTCTATTTATGAAAACATGTAAACGTTTTGTCCCTAAGCAATATGAATATTAACCTGAGTATTACCCTGTTTTGTAAGCATGATCCCAGTCGTTGTTAAATCACTGCATCTAGCTTACCTCAAATACACAAGGCTCTGTCAGCATTTTCTAGAACTTATTCATTTCTCTAGAAATAAAAATACTGAATGTAACGGTACCAACCGGATACCAAGGGTTAACACCAGGGAACAATGTCCTGCATAGGGAATCAGCAATTCACAACCCAGCCAGTTTTCAGGTTTTTAAACAGAATGACTTTTATTAAGGCTCATATGCCCAGTATTTATGCAGGTCTGACCCCCCCAGAAGGGGGGTTGAAAGAATGTTGTACATTGAATGGAGGGAACACGCCCTTTTACATGATACAATAGAATACCTTGCTCAAGCTGATAACAATTTAAACACAGACACACACTTGTCTTTCCTTATCATCTAGGGTCTGCTCTCTGAGGTTGATTAAACAATGGACTGTGTATCAATAACATTAATGACAGTGCACAATAGCTGAACACAGTTAACTCTTTCAGTGCTGACAGAAGGGTCTGTCACATCTACATAGCACAATATACAGCCTATAGACAACCTTTCTTATGTTATAGTCCAGAAGTGGCTAGGTTTGCCACAATGCTCCCCCAGAACCAAGCCGGCATACACAGTCTGATCCCAACGGATCGGCTTGGGGATGTCCGGGGCAACAACTTTCGGCTCAAGTAGGCTACGGGGTGTTCTCCGCCATCTGCTCCAACTTGGCTCAGTACTGCCCCCACCCCAAACATGGAAGCGTCTCTTCCCGGAGGGACTGGGCTTGGGTAGTCACAGGGTTAACATCAGCGGGATCCATGGGAGCATAGGCAGAAACAAGGGGGGCCAAGTCATTTCCAAGGAGAACATCAGCAGGTAAGTCCTTCTTGACCCCCACATTCACAAGTCTAGCGCCCACTCCCCAATCCAAATGTACCCTGGCAACAGGTAGGCGGAACACAGTGCCCCCTGCTACCCTCACAGCCACAGTGTCTCCAGTGTGCTGTTTCTCAGGCACCAAGTTCTCTTGAAGCAAGGTCATGGTAGCACCAGTATCCCGTAGACCACTGACCTCCTTCCCATTCACTTTAACCCGTTGCCGGTTATTCCGGTGGGCAGCTTGCACGGGGTCTGCTTCATGTAGGCTGCCCCAGCATTCTGGCGCCTCTACGTAGCGGGCCACAGGCTGAGGATTATGTGGGATTCCGCCAGCGGGTCTTCTCCAGGACTGTGCTTGATTCGCTGCGTTTAGGGGACACTCTGGTCTTTTGTGCCCTAGTTGCTTACATCCAAAGCACCGAATAGGTTGTGAGTAGCCCCGCGAATTGAACCGGGCTCTCTGAGGGTAGTTCGTGGCCGGAGGCCGTGTGGTATAGCGGTGCGCCGGGGGTTGGTAACTGGCAGCTGCTGGGGTGACTGGGGGTCTGTACTCCACTCTAGCAGTGGGCAATCGGTATACTGCTCCCCCTGCCCCTCGTACTGCCACGGATCCGCCAGTGGGTGCTGTATCCGGCACCAAATGGGGAGCTATCAGGGTTAAAGTAGCTCCCGAATCCCGAAGTCCCTGGACCGACATCACCTCATGCAGAATTCCCAGGGGTTCCTCGGCTTGGGTGCTCAACACCTCATGAGCGGCTGGCTCCGTTTGGTAATGGTGAGCAGCCGCCCTTGGGGCCAGGTTCTGTCTGACCTGGTTCCAAGCTTGTCTGCTCCGATTTTGGGTGCACTCACGTGCCATATGTCCCCACTGCTTGCAGGTGTGGCATTGTATATTAGCCCGTCCGTTGTTAGGCTGTAGTCCATGGTGCCTCCTGGCATCAAAATGCTGGTCTGCTAATCTGGCTGCTTCGGTTAAGGTGAGGGGTTTTCGATCTCTCACCCATTCTTGGGCTTCTGGGGACAAGCCGTTAAAGAATTGCTCCAACAGCATCAGTTGTCGCAATTCTTCCATGGTGGTAGCTTGGCTGGCCTGTATCCACCCCTGAGATGCTTGATCCAGCTTGTGGGCCCACTCTGCATGGGAATCTCTTTCTGGCTTGCGCAGGCCTCTAAACTTGCGCCGGTATGCCTCTGAGGTAATGGCATATCTTTCCAAGATCGCTCTCTTCACTTTAGCGTAATCCTTGCTGTCCTCCCTGGGTACAGCGCGATACGCTTCCGCTGCCCTACCGGCTAGCTTGCCTGCTAGCACCGGCACCCATACGGACTGCTCCAAATCATGTAACTCGCACAGTCTCTCAAAATCCTGTAAATACCCATCAATCTCATCCTTCTCCTCACAAAACATTTTAAATGCATGGTATGGGATTTTGGGTCTTACTGGGTTGCTGAGTGTGTCCAAAATGGATTCTGCTCGGGAGGATGCATTCCGCGGACTGTGTGCCATCACGTACTCCTGCACATCTGCCATTACCACGGATAGCATATCCCGTGGTACAGGTTGGGGTAAAAATTCCAGCCTGGTCCTCATTTCCCTCTGGTATAGGGTCTCCTCCATGGCTGCTGGAGGCGTAGCGCTGCGAGCTCTGTCTCCCTCCATCAGCTCAGCAATTAATATAGCCTTGGGTTTGCTGCTGCCTATCTTTCCCCTGGCTTCTAGCAGTTCCTTTTACGTTTGTCTCTTTAGCTTAGAATAATCCATCTCCATTCACTTCGGTCCCTGGTACTCCTTCCATCTTAGTCAGTATTGTAGTAATCCCCCTCTTCCTGAGGTTACTGGCTTGTGTAGTTGCTCTTCTGGGCGATAAGGTTCATTCCGTCGCTTGCCACCAATTGTAACGGTACCAACCGGATACCAAGGGTTAACACCAGGGAACAATGTCCTGCATAGGGAATCAGCAATTCACAACCCAGCCAGTTTTCAGGTTTTTAAACAGAATGACTTTTATTAAGGCTCATATGCCCAGTATTTATGCAGGTCTGACCCCCCCAGAAGGGGGGTTGAAAGAATGTTGTACATTGAATGGAGGGAACACGCCCTTTTACATGATACAATAGAATACCTTGCTCAAGCTGATAACAATTTAAACACAGACACACACTTGTCTTTCCTCATCATCTAGGGTCTGCTCTCTGAGGTTGATTAAACAATGGACTGTGTATCAATAACATTAATGACAGTGCACAATAGCTGAACACAGTTAACTCTTTCAGTGCTGACAGAAGGGTCTGTCACATCTACATAGCACAATATACAGCCTATAGACA
Source organism: Bombina bombina (assembly GCF_027579735.1). Taxonomy (NCBI): domain Eukaryota; kingdom Metazoa; phylum Chordata; class Amphibia; order Anura; family Bombinatoridae; genus Bombina; species Bombina bombina. The sequence continues at coordinate 673,601 of NC_069509.1, forward strand.
ACCTTTCTTATGTTATAGTCCAGAAGTGGCTAGGTTTGCCACACTGAACATACCTCAAAGCAGGTAATCTGCAGACCGTTCCCCCAACTGAAGTTTTCCCATACTCTTCAGTTATGTGTGAGAACAGCAATGGACCTTAGTTACAAACAGCTAAGATCATCAACCTCCAGGCAGAATTCTTCTTCTAATTTCTGCCTGAGAGTAAAGCAGTACAACACCGGTACCGTTTAAAAATAACAAACTCTTGATTGAAGGTAAAACTACACTAAGTCACCACATATCTCTTGAGACTTCCTATCTTGTCAAGAGTTGCAAGAGAATGACTGGAGGTGGGGGTTAGGGGAGGAGCTAGACAGCTGGATGAACACTAATGACAAAACAGGTATATTATATACACAGTCACACACACGGACTGTAGGATACACACTGTAATGAGACAACAGGTATATTATATACACACACAAACTGTAGGATACACACTGTAATGACAAAACAGGTATATTATATACACACACACGGACTGTAGGAAACACACTGTAATGACACAACAGGTATATTATATACACAAACACACGAACTGTAGGATACACACTAATGACACAACAGGTATATTATATACACAAACACGGACTGTAGGATACACACTAATGACACAACAGGTATATTATATACACACACACACACAGACTGTAGGATACACACTGTAATGACAAAACAGGTATATTATACACACACACGAACTGTAGGATACACACTGTAATGAGAAAACAGGTATATTATATACACACACACACAGACTGTAGAATACACACTGTAATGACAAAACAGGTATATTATATACACACACGAACTGTAGGATACACACTGTAATGATGCAACAGGTATATTATATACACACACACACGGACTGTAGAATACACACTGTAATGAGAAAACAGGTATATTATATACAGTACACACACACGGACTGTAGGATACACACTGTAATGACAAAACAGGTATATTATATACACACACACACGGAATGTAGGATACACACTGTAATGACAGAACAGGTATATTATATACACACATACACTGTAGGATACACACTGTAATGACAAAACAGGTATATTATATACACACACACACGGACTGTAGGATACACACTGTAATGACAGAACAGGTATATTATATACACACACGGACTGTAGGATACACACTGTAATGACAAAACAGGTATATTATATACACACACACGGACTGTAGGATACACACTGTAATGACAAAACAGGTATATTATATACACACACACGGACTGTAGGATACACACTGTAATGACAAAACAGGTATATTATATACACACACACGGACTGTAGGATACACACTGTAATGACAGAACAGGTATATTATATACACACATACGGACTGTAGGATACACACTGTAATGACAAAACAGGTATATTATATACACACACACGGACTGTAGGATACACACTGTAATGACAAAACAGGTATATTATATACACACATACGGACTGTAGGATACACACTGTAATGACAAAACAGGTATTTCTTTCATGTAATTAGCAAGAGTCCATGAGCTAGTGACGTATGGGATATACATTCCTACCAGGAGGGGCAAAGTTTCCCAAACCTCAAAATGCCTATAAATACACCCCTCACCACACCCACAATTCAGTTTTACAAACTTTGCCTCCGATGGAGGTGGTGAAGTAAGTTTGTGCTAGATTCTACGTTGATATGCGCTCCGCAGCAAGTTGGAGCCCGGTTTTCCTCTCAGCGTGCAGTGAATGTCAGAGGGATGTGAGAAGAGTATTGCCTATTTGAATACAGTGATCTCCTTCTACGGGGTCTATTTCATAGGTTCTCTGTTATCGGTCGTAGAGATTCATCTCTTACCTCCCTTTTCAGATCGACGATATACTCATATATACCATTACCTCTACTGATTCTCGTTTCAGTACTGGTTTGGCTATCTGCTATATGTAGATGAGTGTCCTGGGGTAAGTAAGTCTTATTTTCTGTGACACTCCAAGCTATGGTTGGGCACTTTGTTTATAAAGTTCTAAATATATGTATTCAAACATTTATTTGCCTTGACTCAGAATGTTCAACTTTCCTTATTTTCAGACAGTCAGTTTCATATTTGGGATAATGCATTTTTTGATTTATTCATTTTTTCTTACCTTCAAAAATTTGACTCTTCCCGGTGGGCTATTAGGCTCGCGGGGGCTGAAAATGCCTCTTTTTATTACGTCATTTTTGGCGCTGACTTTTTTGGCGCAAAATTCTATTTCCGTTTCCGGCGTCATACGTGTCGCCGGAAGATACGTCATTTTTTGACGTTATTTCGCGCCAAAAATGTCGGCGTTCCGGATATGGCGTCATTTGGCGCCAAAAGCATTTAGGCGCCAAATAATATGGGCGTCGCTTTAGTCTCCTCAATTATTTAAGTCTCATTTTTTATTGCTTCTGGTTACTAGAGGCTTGTTCTTGGCATTTTTTCCCATTCCTGAAACTGTCATTTAAGGAATTTGATCAATTTTGCTTTATATATATATTGTTTTTTCTCTTACATATTGCAAGATGTCTCACGTTGCATCTGAGTCAGAAGATACTACAGGAAAATCGCTGTCAAGTACTGAATCTACCAAAGCTAAGTGCATCTGCTGTAAACTTTTGGTAGCCATTTCTCCAGCTGTTGTTTGTATTGATTGTCATGACAAACTTGTTAAAGCAGATAATATTTCCTTTAGTAAAGTACCATTGCCTGTTGCAGTTCCTTCAACATCTAAGGTGCAGAATGTTCCTGATAATATAAGAGATTTTGTTTCTGAATCCATAAAGAAGGCTATGTCTGTTATTTCTCCTTCTAGTAAACGTAAAAAATCTTTTAAAAACTTCTCTCCCTACAGATGAATTTTTAAATGAACATCATCATTCTGATTCTGATGACTCCTCTGGTTCAGAGGATTCTGTCTCTGAGGTTGATGCTGATAAATCTTCATATTTATTTAAAATGGAATTTATTCGTTCTTTACTTAAAGAAGTACTAATTGCTTTAGAAATAGAGGATTCTGGTCCTCCTGATACTAATTCTAAACGTTTGGATAAGGTATTTAAAGCTCCTGTGGTTATTCCAGAAGTTTTTCCTGTTCCTAATGCTATTTCTGCAGTAATTTCCAAAGAATGGGATAAATTGGGTAATTCATTTACTCCTTCTAAACGTTTTAAGCATTTATATCCTGTGCCGTCTGACAGATTGGAATTTTGGGACAAAATCCCTAAAGTTGATGGGGCTATTTCTACCCTTGCTAAACGTACTACTATTCCTACGTCAGATGGTACTTCGTTTAAGGATCCTCTAGATAGGAAAATTGAGTCCTTTCTAAGAAAAGCTTATCTGTGTTCAGGTAATCTTCTTAGACCTGCTATATCTTTGGTTGATGTTGCTGCAGCTTCAACTTTTTGGTTGGAAACTTTAGCGCAACAAGTAACACATCGTGATTCTCATGATATTATTATTCTTCTACAGCATGCTAATAATTTTATCTGTGATGCCATTTTTGATATTATCAGAGTTGATGTCAGGTTTATGTCTCTAGCTATTTTAGCTAGAAGAGCTTTATGGCTTAAAACTTGGAATGCTGATATGGCTTCTAAATCAACTTTACTTTCTATTTCTTTCCAGGGTAACAAATTATTTGGTTCTCAGTTGGATTCCATCATTTCAACTGTTACTGGTGGGAAAGGAACTTTTTTACCACAGGATAAAAAATCTAAAGGTAAAAGTAGGGCTAATAATCGTTTTCGTTCCTTTCGTTTCAACAAAGAACAAAAGCCTGATCCTTCATCCTCAGGAGCAGTTTCAGTTTGGAAACCATCTCCAGTCTGGAATAAATCCAAGCCAGCTAGAAAGGCAAAGCCTGCTTCTAAGTCCACATGAAGGTGCGGCCCTCATTCCAGTTCAGCTGGTAGGGGGCAGGTTACGTTTTTTCAAAGAAATTTGGATCAATTCTGTTCACAATCTTTGGATTCAGAACATTGTTTCAGAAGGGTACAGGATTGGTTTCAAGATGAGACCTCCTGCAAAGAGATTTTTTCTTTCCCGTGTCCCAGTAAATCCAGTAAAAGCTCAAGCATTTCTGAAATGTGTTTCAGATCTAGAGTTGACTGGAGTAATTATGCCAGTTCCAGTTCTGGAACAGGGGATGGGGTTTTATTCAAATCTCTTCATTGTACCAAAGAAGGAGAACTCCTTCAGACCAGTTCTGGATCTAAAAATATTGAATCGTTATGTACGAATACCAACGTTCAAAATGGTAACTGTAAGGACTATCTTGCCTTTTGTTCAGCAAGGGAATTATATGTCCACAATAGATTTACAGGATGCATATCTGCATATTCCGATTCATCCAGATCATTATCAGTTCCTGAGATTCTCTTTTCTGGACAAGCATTACCAGTTTGTGGCTCTGCCGTTTGGCCTAACTACAGCTCCAAGAATTTTTACAAAGGTTCTCGTTGCCCTTCTGTCTGTAATCAGAGAACAGGGTATTGTGGTATTTCCTTATTTGGACGATATCTTGGTACTTGCTCAGTCTTTACATTTAGCAGAATCTCATACGAATCGACTTGTGTTGTTTCTTCAAGATCATGGTTGGAGGATCAATTTACCAAAAAGTTCTTTGATTCCTCAGACAAGGGTAACCTTTCTGGGTTTCCAGATGGATTCAGTGTCCATGACTCTGTCTTTAACAGACAAGAGACGTCTAAAATTGATTGCAGCTTGTCGAAACCTTCAGTCACAATCATTCCCTTCGGTAGCCTTATGCATGGAAATTCTAGGTCTTATGACTGCTGCATCGGACGCGATCCCCTTTGCTCGTTTTCACATGCGACCTCTTCAGCTCTGTATGCTGAAGCAATGGTGCAAGGATTACACGAAGATATCTCAAACAATATCTTTAAAACCGATTGTTCGACACTCCCTAACATGGTGGACAGATCACCATCGTTTAATTCAGGGGGCTTCTTTTGTGCTTCCGACCTGGACTGTAATTTCAACAGATGCAAGTCTCTCGGGTTGGGGAGCTGTGTGGGGATCTCTGACAGCACAAGGAGTTTGGGAATCTCAGGAGGTGAGATTTCCGATCAATATTTTGGAACTCCGTGCAATTTTCAGAGCTCTTCAGTTTTGGCCTCTTCTGAAGAGAGAATCGTTCATTTGTTTTCAGACAGACAATGTCACAACTGTGGCATACATCAATCATCAAGGAGGGACTCACAGTCCTCTGGCTATGAAAGATGTATCTCGAATTTTGGTTTGGGCGGAATCCAGCTCCTGTCTAATCTCTGCGGTTCATATCCCAGGTATAGACAATTGGGAAGCGGATTATCTCAGTCGCCAAACGTTGCATCCGGGCGAATGGTCTCTTCACCCAGAGGTATTTCTTCAGATTGTTCAAATGTGGGAACTTCCAGAAATAGATCTGATGGCGTCCCATCTAAACAAGAAACTTCCCAGGTATCTGTCCAGATCCCGGGATCCTCAGGCGGAGGCAGTGGATGCATTATCACTTCCTTGGAAGTATCATCCTGCCTATATCTTTCCGCCTCTAGTTCTTCTTCCAAGAGTAATCTCCAAGATTCTGAAGGAATGCTCGTTTGTTCTGCTGGTAGCTCCGGCATGGCCTCACAGGTTTTGGTATGCGGATCTTGTCCGGATGGCCTCTTGCCAACCGTGGACTCTTCCGTTAAGACCAGACCTTCTGTCACAAGGTCCCTTTTTCCATCAGGATCTGAAATCCTTAAATTTAAAGGTATGGAGATTGAACGCTTGATTCTTGGTCAAAGAGGTTTCTCTGACTCTGTCATTAATACTATGTTACAGGCTCGTAAATCTGTATCTCGAGAGATATATTATAGAGTCTGGAAGACTTATATTTCTTGGTGTCTTTCTCATCTTTTTTCTTGGCATTCTTTTAGAATACCGAGAATTTTACAGTTTCTTCAGGATGGTTTAGATAAGGGTTTGTCCGCAAGTTCTTTGAAAGGACAAATCTCTGCTCTTTCAGTTCTTTTTCATAGAAAGATTGCTATTCTTCCTGATATTCATTGTTTTATACAAGCTTTGGTTCGTATAAAACCTGTCATTAAGTCAATTTCTCCTCCTTGGAGTTTGAATTTGGTTCTGGGAGCTCTTCAAGCTTCTCCGTTTGAACCTATGCATTCATTGGACATTAAATTACTTTCTTGGAAAGTTTTGTTCCTTTTGGCCATCTCTTCTGCCAGAAGAGTTTCTGAATTATCTGCTCTTTCTTGTGAGTCTCCTTTTCTGATTTTTCATCAGGATAAGGCGGTGTTGCGAACTTCTTTTGAATTTTTACATAAAGTTGTGAATTCCAACAACATTAGTAGGGAAATTGTGGTTCCTTCATTATGTCCTAATCCTAAGAATTCTAAGGAGAAATCGTTGCATTCTTTGGATGTTGTTAGAGCTTTGAAATATTATGATGAAGCTACGAAATCTTTCCGTAAGACTTCTAGTCTATTTGTTATCTTTTCCGGTTCTAGAAAAGGCCAGAAAGCTTCTGCCATTTCTTTGGCATCTTGGTTGAAATCTTTAATTCATCTTGCCTATGTTGAGTCGGGTAAAACTCCGCCTCATAGGATTACAGCTCATTCTACTAGGTCAGTTTCTACTTCCTGGGCGTTTAGGAATGAAGCTTCGGTTGACCAGATCTGCAAAGCAGCAACTTGGTCCTCTTTGCATACTTTTACTAAATTCTACCATTTTGATGTATTTTCTTCTTCTGAAGCAGTTTTTGGTAGAAAAGTACTTCAGGCAGCGGTTTCAGTTTGAATCTTCTGCTTATGTTTTTCGTTAAACTTTATTTTGGGTGTGGATTATTTTCAGCAGGAATTGGCTGTCTTTATTTTATCCCTCCCTCTCTAGTGACTCTTGTGTGGAAAGATCCACATCTTGGGTAGTCATTATCCCATACGTCACTAGCTCATGGACTCTTGCTAATTACATGAAAGAAAACATAATTTATGTAAGAACTTACCTGATAAATTCATTTCTTTCATATTAGCAAGAGTCCATGAGGCCCGCCCTTTTTTTGTGGTGGTTATGATTTTGTATAAAGCACAATTATTCCAATTCCTTATTTTATATGCTTTCGCACTTTATCACCCCACTTCTTGGCTATTCGTTAAACTGAATTGTGGGTGTGGTGAGGGGTGTATTTATAGGCATTTTGAGGTTTGGGAAACTTTGCCCCTCCTGGTAGGAATGTATATCCCATACGTCACTAGCTCATGGACTCTTGCTAATATGAAAGAAATGAATTTATCAGGTAAGTTCTTACATAAATTATGTTATTATATACACACACACGGACTGTAGGATACACACTGTAATGACAAAACAGGTATATTATATACACACACACACGAACTGTAGGATACACACTGTAATGACAAAACAGGTATATTATATACACACACACACACGGACTGTAGGATACACACTGTAATGACAAAACAGGTATATTATATACACACACACACACACGAACTGTAGGATACACACTGTAATGATGCAACAGGTATATTATATACACACACACACGGACTGTAGGATACACACTGTAATGACAAAACAGGTATATTATATACAGTACATACACACGGACTGTAGGATACACACTGTAATGAAACAACAGGTATATTATATACACACACACGGACTGTAGGATACACACTGTAATGACACAACAGGTATATTATATACACACACACACGGAATGTAGGATACACACTGTAATGACAGAACAGGTATATTATATACACACACGGACTGTAGGATACACACTGTAATGACAAAACAGGTATATTATATACACACACACACGGACTGTAGGATACACACTGTAATGACAAAACAGGTATATTATATACACACATACGGACTGTAGGATACACACTGTAATGAAACAACAAGTATATTATATACACACACGGACTGTAGGATACACACTATAATGACAAAACAGGTATATTATATACACACACACACGGAATGTAGGATACACACTGTAATGACAAAACAGGTATATTATATACACACACACGGACTGTAGGATACACACTGTAATGACAGAACAGGTATATTATATACACACACACACACGGACTGTAGGATACACACTGTAATGACAAAACAGGTATATTATATACACACACACGGACTGTAGGATACACACTGTAATGACAGAACAGGTATATTATATACACACATACACACACGGACTGTAGGATACACACTGTAATGACAAAACAGGTATATTATATACACACACACACACGGAATGTAGGATACACACTGTAATGACAGAACAGGTATATTATATACACACACGGACTGTAGGATACACACTGTAATGACAAAACAGGTATATTATATACACACACACACGGACTGTAGGATACACACTGTAATGACAAAACAGGTATATTATATACACACACACGGACTGTAGGATACACACTGTAATGACAAAACAGGAATATTATATACACACACACGGACTGTAGGATACACACTGTAATGACAAAACAGGTATATTATATACACACACACGGACTGTAGGATACACACTGTAATGACAAAACAGGTATATTATATACACACATACGGACTGTAGGATACACACTGTAATGACAAAACAGGTATATTATATACACACACACGGACTGTAGGATACACACTGTAATGACAAAACAGGTATATTATATACACACACACACGAACTGTAGGATACACACTGTAATGACACAACAGGTATATTATATACACAAACACGGACTGTAGGATACACACTGTAATGACAAAACAGGTATATTATATACACACACACACACGGACTGTAGGATACACACTGTAATGACAAAACAGGTATATTATATACACACACACACACGAACTGTAGGATACACACTGTAATGATGCAACAGGTATATTATATACACACACACACGGACTGTAGGATACACACTGTAATGACAAAACAGGTATATTATATACACACACACACGGACTGTAGGATACACACTGTAATGACAAAACAGGTATATTATATACACACACGCACGGACTGTAGGATACACACTGTAATGAAACAACAGGTATATTATATACACACACACGGACTGTAGGATACACACTGTAATGACAAAACAGGTATATTATATACACACACACGGACTGTAGGATACACACTGTAATGAAACAACAGGTATATTATATACACACACGGACTGTAGGATACACACTGTAATGACAAAACAGGTATATTATATACACACACACACACGGACTGTAGGATACACACTGTAATGACAAAACAGGTATATTATATACACACACACACGGACTGTAGGATACACACTGTAATGACAAAACAGGTATATTATATACACACACACGGACTGTAGGATACACACTGTAATGACAAAACAGGTATATTATATACACACACACGGACTGTAGGATACACACTGTAATGACAAAACAGGTATATTATATACACACACACGGACTGTAGGATACACACTGTAATGACAAAACAGGTATATTATATACACACATACGGACTGTAGGATACACACTGTAATGACAAAACAGGTATATTATATACACACACACGGACTGTAGGATACACACTGTAATGACAAAACAGGTATATTATATACACACACACACGAACTGTAGGATACACACTGTAATGACAAAACAGGTATATTATATACAAACACACACGGACTGTAGGATACACACTGTAATGACACAACAGGTATATTATATACACACACACGGACTGTAGGATACACACTGTAATGACAAAACAGGTATATTATATTCACACACACGGACTGTAGGATACACACTGTAATGACACAACAGGTATATTATATACACACACACGGACTGTAGGATACACACTGGAATGACACAACAGGTATATTATATACACACACACGGACTGTCGGATACACACTGTAATGACAAAACAGGTATATTATATACACACACACGGACTGTAGGATACACACTGTAATGACAAAACAGGTATATTATATACACACACGGACTGTAGGATACACACTGTAATGACAAAACAGGTATATTATATACACACACACGGACTGTAGGATACACACTGTAATGACAAAACAGGTATATTATATACACAGTCACACACAAACTGCAGCAACGTCACTAAAGCAGACAACTGCATGCACTGCGCTACACAAGTAGATGGCAAATATAAACCATCACCATGGTATACATATCTGCTACTAAATACACCGTACAGCACAATACACACTATACTACGCACCATCAGTGTATACACATCCCCTGCTAAATACACCGTACAGCACAATACACACTATACTACGCACCATCAGTGTATACACATCCCCCTGCTAAATACCCCGTACAGCACAATACACACTATACTACGCACCATCAGTGTATACACATCCCCCCTGCTAAATACACCGTACAGCACAATACACACTATACTACGCACCATCAGTGTATACACATCCCCCTGCTAAATACACCGTACAGCACAATACACACTATACTACGCACCATCAGTGTATACACATCCCCCTGCTAAATACACCGTACAGCACAATACACATTATACTACGCACCATCAGTGTATACACATCCCCCCTGCTAAATACACCGTACAGCACAATACACACTATACTACGCACCATCAGTGTATACACATCCCCCCTGCTAAATACACCGTACAGCACAATACACACTATACTACGCACCATCAGTGTATACACATCCCCCCTGCTAAATACACTGTACAGCACAATACACACTATACTACGCACCATCAGTGTATACACATCCCCCTGCTAAATACACCGTACAGCACAATACACACTATACTACGCACCATCAGTGTATACACATCCCCCTGCTAAATACACCGTACAGCACAATACACACTATACTACGCACCAACAGTGTATACACATCACCCCTGCTAAATACGCCCTACAGCACAATACACATTATACTACGCACCATCAGTGTATACACATCCCCCTGCTAAATACGCCGTACAGCACAATACACACTATACTACGCACCATCAGTGTATACACATCCCCCTGCTAAATACGCCATACAGCACAATACACACTATACTACGCACCATCAGTGTATACACATCCCCCTGCTAAATACACCGTACAGCACAATACACACTATACTACGCACCATCAGTTTATACACATCCCCCTGCTAAATACACCGTACAGCACAATACACATTATACTACGCACCATCAGTGTATACACATCCCCCTGCTAAATACACCGTACAGCACAATACACACTATACTACGCACCATCAGTGTATACACATCCCCCTGCTAAATACACCGTACAGCACAATACACATTATACTACGCACCATCAGTGTATACACATCCCCCTGCTAAATACACAGTACAGCACAATACACACTATACTACGCACCATCAGTGTATACACATCCCCCTGCTAAATACACCGTACAGCACAATACACACTATACTACGCACCATCAGTGTATACACATCCCCCTGCTAAATACACACTATACTACGCACCATCAGTGTATACACATCCCCCTGCTAAATACACCGTACAGCACAATACACACTATACTACGCACCATCAGTGTATACACATCCCCCTGCTAAATACACGTACAGACAATACACACTATACTACGCACCATCAGTGTATACACATCCCCCTGCTAAATACACCGTACAGCACAATACACACTATACTACGCACCATCAGTGTATACACATCCCCCTGCTAAATACACCGTACAGCACAATACACACTATACTACGCACCATCAGTGTATACACATCCCCCTGCTAAATACACCGTACAGCACAATACACACTATACTACGCACCATCAGTGTATACACATCCCCCTGCTAAATACACCGTACAGCACAATACACACTATACTACGCACCATCAGTGTATACACATCCCCCTGCTAAATACACCGTACAGCACAATACACACTATACTACGCACCATCAGTGTATACACATCCCCCTGCTAAATACACCGTACAGCACAATACACACTATACTACGCACCATCAGTGTATACACATCCCCCTGCTAAATACACCGTACAGCACAATACACACTATACTACGCACCATCAGTGTATACACATCCCCCTGCTAAATACACCATACAGCACAATACACACTATACTACGCACCATCAGTGTATACACATCCCCCTGCTAAATACACCGTACAGCACAATACACACTATACTACGCACCATCAGTGTATACACATCCCCCTGCTAAATACACCGTACAGCACAATACACACTATACTACGCACCAACAGTGTATACACATCCCCCTGCTAAATACACCGTACAGCACAATACACACTATACTACGCACCATCAGTGTATACACATCCCCCTGCTAAATACACCGTACAGCACAATACACACTATACTACGCACCATCAGTGTATACACATCCCCCTGCTAAATACACCGTACAGCAACAATACACACTATACTACGCACCATCAGTGTATACACATCCCCCTGCTAATACACCGTACAGCACAATACACACCACTATACTACGCACCATCAGTGTATACACATCCCCCTGCTAAATACACCGTACAGCACAATACACACTATACTACGCACCATCAGTGTATACACATCCCCCTGCTAAATACACCAGTACAGCACTATACACTATACTACGCACCATCAGTGTATACACATCCCCCTGCTAAATACACCGTACAGCACAATACACACTATACTACGCACCATCAGTGTATACACATCCCCCTGCTAAATACACCGTACAGCACAATACACACTATACTACGCACCATCAGTGTATACACTTCCCCTGCTAAATACGCCGACAGCACAATACACACTATACTACGCACCATCAGTGTATACACATCCCCCTGCTAAATACACCGTACAGCACAAATACACATTATACTACGCACCATCAGTGTATACACATCCCCCTGCTAAATACACCGTACAGCACAATACACACTATACTACGCACCATCAGTGTATACACATCCCCCTGCTAAATACACCGTACAGCACAATACACACTATACTACGCACCATCAGTGTATACACATCCCCCTGCTAAATACACCGTACAGCACAATACACACTATACTACGCACCATCAGTGTATACACATCCCCCTGCTAAATACACCGTACAGCACAATACACACTATACTACGCACCATCAGTGTATACACATCCCCCTGCTAAATACACCGTACAGCACAATACACACTATACTACGCACCATCAGTGTATACACATCCCCCTGCTAAATACACCGTACAGCACAATACACACTATACTACGCACCATCAGTGTATACACATCCCCCTGCTAAATACACCGTACAGCACAATACACACTATACTACGCACCATCAGTGTATACACATCCCCCTGCTAAATACACCGTACAGCACAATACACACTATACTACGCACCATCAGTGTATACACATCCCCCTGCTAAATACGCCGTACAGCACAATACACACTATACTACGCACCATCAGTGTATACACATCCCCTGCTAAATACACCGTACAGCACAATACACACTATACTACGCACCATCAGTGTATACACATCCCCCTGCTAAATACACCGTACAGCACAATACACACTATACTACGCACCATCAGTGTATACACATCCCCCTGCTAAATACACCGTACAGCACAATACACACTATACTACGCACCATCAGTGTATACACATCCCCCTGCTAAATACACCGTACAGCACAATACACACTATACTACGCACCATCAGTGTATACACATCCCCCTGCTAAATACACCGTACAGCACAATACACACTATACTACGCACCATCAGTGTATACACATCCCCCTGCTAAATACACCGTACAGCACAATACACACTATACTACGCACCATCAGTGTATACACATCCCCCTGCTAAATACACCGTACAGCACAATACACACTATACTACGCACCATCAGTGTATACACATCCCCCTGCTAAATACCACCGTACAGCACTACACACTATACTACGCACCATCAGTGTATACACATCCCCCCTGCTAATACACCGTACAGCACAATACACACTATACTACGCACCATCAGTGTATACACATCCCCCCTGCTAAATACACCGTACAGCACCAATACACACTATACTACGCACCATCAGTGTATACACATCCCCCTGCTAAATACACCGTACAGCACAATACACACTATACTACGCACCAACAGTGTATACACATTCCCCTGCTAAATTACGCCGTACAGCACAATACACACTATACTACGCACAAACAGTGTATACACATCCCCCCTGCTAAATACAACCGTACAGCACAATACACACTATACTACGCACCAACAGTGTATACACATCCCCCCTGCTAAATACACACTATACTACGCACCATCAGTGTATACACATCCCCCTGCTAAATACACCGTACAGCACTAATACCACACTATACTACGCACCATCAGTGTATACACATCCCCCCTGCTAAATACACCGTACAAGCACAATACACACTATACTACGCACCATCAGTGTATACACATCCCCCTGCTAAATACACCGTACAGCACAATACACACTATACTACGCACCATCAGTGTATACACATCCCCCTGCTAAATACACCGTACAGCACAATACACACTATACTACGCACCATCAGTGTATACACATCCCCCTGCTAAATACACCGTACAGCACAATACACACTATACTACGCACCATCAGTGTATACACATCCCCCTGCTAAATACACCGTACAGCACAATACACACTATACTACGCACCATCAGTGTATACACATCCCCCTGCTAAATACACCGTACAGCACAATACACACTATACTACGCACCATCAGTGTATACACATCCCCCTGCTAAATACACCGTACAGCACAATACACACTATACTACGCACCATCAGTGTATACACATCCCCCTGCTAAATACACCGTACAGCACAATACACACTATACTACGCACCATCAGTGTATACACATCCCCCTGCTAAATACACCGTACAGCACAATACACACTATACTACGCACCATCAGTGTATACACATCCCCCTGCTAAATACACCGTACAGCACAATACACACTATACTACGCACCAACAGTGTATACACATCCCCCTGCTAAATACGCCGTACAGCACAATACACACTATACTACGCACCATCAGTGTATACACATCCCCCTGCTAAATACACCGTACAGCACAATACACACTATACTACGCACCATCAGTGTATACACATCCCCCTGCTAAATACACCGTACAGCACAATACACACTATACTACGCACCATCAGTGTATACACATCCCCCTGCTAAATACACCTAAACAGCACAATACACACTATACTACGCACCATCAGTGTATACACATCCCCCTGCTAAATACACCGTACAGCACAATACACACTATACTACGCACCATCAGTGTATACACATCCCCCTGCTAAATACACCGTACAGCACAATACACACTATACTACGCACCATCAGTGTATACACATCCCCCTGCTAAATACACCGTACAGCACAATACACACTATACTACGCACCATCAGTGTATACACATCCCCCTGCTAAATACACCGTACAGCACAATACACACTACTACGCACCATCAGTGTATACACATCCCCCTGCTAAATACGACCGTACAGCACAATACACACTATACTACGCACCATCAGTGTATACACATCCCCCTGCTAAATACACCGTACAGCACAATACACACTATACTACGCACCATCAGTGTATACACATCCCCTGCTAAATACGCCGTACAGCACAATACACACTATACTACGCACCATCAGTGTATACACATCCCCCCTGCTAAATACACCGTACAGCACAATACACACTATACTACGCACCATCAGTGTATACACATCCCCCTGCTAAATACACCGTACAGCACAATACACACTATACTACGCACCATCAGTGTATACACATCCCCCTGCTAAATACACCGTACAGCACAATACACACTATACTACGCACCATCAGTGTATACACATCCCCCTGCTAAATACGCCGTACAGCACAATACACACTATACTACGCACCATCAGTGTATACACATCCCCCTGCTAAATACACCGTACAGCACAATACACACTATACTACGCACCATAAGTGTATACACATCCCCCTGCTAAATACACCGTACCGCACAATACACACTATACTACGCACCATCAGTGTATACACATCCCCCTGCTAAATACGCCGTACAGCACAATACACACTATACTACGCACCATCAGTGTATACACATCCCCCTGCTAAATACACCGTACAGCACAATACACACTATACTACGCACCAACAGTGTATACACATCCCCCTGCTAAATACGCCGTACAGCACAATACACACTATACTACGCACCATAAGTGTATACACATCCCCCCTGCTAAATACGCCGTACAGCACAATACACACTATACTACGCACCATCAGTGTATACACATCCCCCTGCTAAATACACCGTACAGCACAATACACACTATACTACGCACCATCAGTGTATACACATCCCCCTGCTAAATACGCCGTACAGCACAATACACACTATACTACGCACCATCAGTGTATACACATCCCCCTGCTAAATACACCGTACAGCACAATACACACTATACTACGCACCATCAGTGTATACACATCCCCCTGCTAAATACACCGTACAGCACAATACACACTATACTACGCACCATCAGTGTATACACATCCCCCTGCTAAATACACCGTACAGCACAATACACACTATACTACGCACCATCAGTGTATACACATCCCCCTGCTAAATACACCGTACAGCACAATACACACTATACTACGCACCATCAGTGTATACACATCCCCCCTGCTAAATACACCGTACAGCACAATACACACTATACTACGCACCAACAGTGTATACACATCCCCCTGCTAAATACACCGTACAGCACAATACACACTATACTACGCACCATAAGTGTATACACATCCCCCTGCTAAATACACCGTACAGCACAATACACACTATACTACGCACCATCAGTGTATACACATCCCCCCTGCTAAATACACCGTACAGCACAATACACACTATACTACGCACCATCAGTGTATACACATCCCCCCTGCTAAATACAACCGTACAGCACAATACACACTATACTACGCACCATCAGTGTATACACATCCCCCCTGCTAAATACACCGTACAGCACAATACACACTATACTACGCACCAACAGGGTATACACATCCCCCTGCTAAATACGCCGTACAGCACAATACACACTATACTACGCACAAACAGTGTATACACATCCCCCTGCTAAATACACCGTACAGCACAATACACACTATACTACGCACCAACAGGGTATACACATCCCCCTACTAAATACACACTATACTACGCACCATCAGTGTATACACATCCCCCTGCTAAATACGCCGTACAGCACAATACACACTATACTACGCACCATCAGTGTATACACATCCCCCTGCTAAATACACCGTACAGCACAATACACACTATACTACGCACCATCAGGGTATACACATCCCCCTGCTAAATACACCGTACAGCACAATACACACTATACTACGCACCATCAGTGTATACACATCCCCTGCTAAATACACCGTACAGCACAATACACACTATACTACGCACCATCAGTGTATACACATCCCCCCTGCTAAATACAGCCGTACAGCACAATACACACTATACTACGCACCATCAGTGTATACACATCCCCCTGCTAAATACACCGTACAGCACAATACACACTATACTACGCACCATCAGTGTATACACATCCCCCTGCTAAATACACAGTACAGCACAATACACACTATACTACGCACCATCAGTGTATACACATCCCCCTGCTAAATACACCGTACAGCACAATACACACTATACTACGCACCATCAGTGTATACACATCCCCCTGCTAAATACACCGTACAGCACAATACACACTATACTACGCACCATCAGTGTATACACATCCCCCCTGCTAAATACGCCGTACAGCACAATACACACTATACTACGCACCATCAGTGTATACACAACCCCCTGCTAAATACACCGTACAGCACAATACACACTATACTACGCACCATCAGTGTATACACATCCCCCTGCTAAATACACCATACAGCACAATACACACCATCAGTGTATACACATCCCCCTGCTAAATACGCCGTACAGCACAATACACACTATACTACGCACCATCAGTGTATACACATCCCCCTGCTAAATACGCCGTACAGCACAATACACACTATACTACGCACCAACAGTGTATACACATCCCCCTGCTAAATACACCGTACAGCACAATACACACTATACTACGCACCATCAGTGTATACACATCCCCTGCTAAATACACCGTACAGCACAATACACACTATACTACACACCATCAGTGTATACACATCCCCCTGCTAAATACGCCGTACAGCACAATACACACTATACTACGCACCATCAGTGTATACACATCCCCCTGCTAAATACACCGTACAGCACAATACACACTATACTACGCACCATCAGTGTATACACATCCCCCCTGCTAAATACGCCGTACAGCACAATACACACTATACTACGCACCATCAGTGTATACACATCCCCCTGCTAAATACACCGTACAGCACAATACACACTATACTACGCACCATCAGTGTATACACATCCCCCTGCTAAATACACCGTACAGCACAATACACACTATACTACGCACCATCAGTGTATACACATCCCCTGCTAAATACGCCGTACAGCACAATACACACTATACTACGCACCATCAGTGTATACACATCCCCCTGCTAAATACACCGTACAGCACAATACACACTATACTACGCACCAACAGTGTATACACATCCCCCTGCTAAATACACCGTACAGCACAATACACACTATACTACGCACCAACAGGGTATACACATCCCCCTGCTAAATACGCCATACAGCACAATACACACTATACTACGCACCATAAGTGTATACACATCCCCCTGCTAAATACACCGTACAGCACAATACACACTATACTACGCACCATCAGTGTATACACATCCCCCTGCTAAATACACCGTACAGCACAATACACACTATACTACGCACCATCAGTGTATACACATCCCCCTGCTAAATACGCCGTACAGCACAATACACACTATACTACGCACCATCAGTGTATACACATCCCCCTGCTAAATACACCGTACAGCACAATACACACTATACTACGCACCATCAGTGTATACACATCCCCCTGCTAAATACCCCGTACAGCACAATACACACTATACTATGCACCATCAGTGTATACACATCCCCTGCTAAATACACCGTACAGCACAATACACACTATACTACGCACCATCAGTGTATACACATCCCCCTGCTAAATACACCGTACAGCACAATACACACTATACTATGCACCATCAGTGTATACACATCCCCCTGCTAAATACACCGTACAGCACAATACACACTATACTACGCACCATCAGTGTATACACATCCCCTGCTAAATACACCGTACAGCACAATACACACTATACTACGCACCATCAGTGTATACACATCCCCCTGCTAAATACACCGTACAGCACAATACACACTATACTACGCACCATCAGTGTATACACATCCCCCTGCTAAATACACGTACAGCACAATACACACTATACTACGCACCATAAGTGTATACACATCCCCCTACTAAATACACCGTACCACACAATACACACTATACTACGCACCATAAGTGTATACACATCCCCCTGCTAAATACACCGTACAGCACACTACACACTATACGTGTATACACATCCCCCTGCTAAATACACCGTACAGCACAATACACACTATACTAAGCACCATCAGTGTATACACATCCCCCTGCTAAATACACCGTACAGCACAATACACACTATACTACGCACCATCAGTGTATACACATCCCCCCTGCTAAATACACCGTACAGCCAACACACTATACTACGCACCATCAGTGTATACACATCCCCCTGCTAAATACACCGTACAGCACAATACACACTATACTACGCACCATCAGTGTATACACATCCCCCCTGCTAAATACACCGTACAGCACAATACACACTATACTACGCACCATTAGTGTATACACATCCCCCCTGCTAAATACACCGTACAGCACAATACACACATTATACTACGCACCATCAGTGTATACACATCCCCCTGCTAAATACACCGTACAGCACAATACACACTATACTACGCACCATCAGTGTATACACATCCCCCTGCTAAATACACCGTACAGCACAATACACACTATACTACGCACCATCAGTGTATACACATCCCCCTGCTAAATACACCGTACAGCACAATACACACATCCCCCTGCTAAATACACCGTACAGCACAATACACACTATACTACGCACCATCAGTGTATACACATCCCCTGCTAAATACGCCGTACAGCACAATACACACTATACTACGCACCATCAGTGTATACACATCCCCCCTGCTAAATACGCCGTACAGCACAATACACACTATACTACGCACCATCAGTGTATACACATCCCCCTGCTAAATACGCCGTACAGCACAATACACATTATACTACGCACCATCAGTGTATACACAACCCCCTGCTAAATACGCCGTACAGCACAATACACACTATACTACGCACCATCAGTGTATACACATCCCCCTGCTAAATACACCGTACAGCACAATACACACTATACTACGCACCATAAGTGTATACACATCCCCTGCTAAATACACCGTACAGCACAATACACACTATACTACGCACCATCAGTGTATACACATCCTCCTGCTAAATACACCGTACAGCACAATACACACTATACTACGCACCATCAGTGTATACACATCCCCCTGCTAAATACACCGTACAGCACAATACACACTATACTACGCACCATCAGTGTATACACATCCCCCCTGCTAAATACGCCGTACAGCACAATACACACTATACTATGCACCATCAGTGTATACACATCCCCCTGCTAAATACACCGTACAGCACAATACACACTATACTACGCACCATCAGTGTATACACATCCCCCTGCTAAAATACACCCGTACAGCACAATACACACTATACTACGCACCATCAGTGTATACACATCCCCCTGCTAAATACACGTACAGCACAATACACACTATACTACGCACCATCAGTGTATACACATCCCCTGCTAAATACACCGTACAGCACAATACACACTATACTACGCACCATCAGTGTATACACATCCCCCTGCTAAATACACCGTACAGCACAATACACACTATACTACGCACCATCAGTGTATACACATCCCCCTGCTAAATACACGTACAGCACAATACACACTAATACTACGCACCATCAGTGTATACACATCCCTGCTAAATACACAGTAACAGCACAATACTACGGCACACCATCAGTGTATACACATCCCCCCTGCTAAATACACCGTACAGCACAATACACACTATACTACGCACCATCAGTGTATACAACATCCCCCTGCTAAATACGCCGTACAGCACAATACTCACTATACTACGCACCATCAGTGTATACACATCCCCCTGCTAAATACACCGTACAGCACAATACACACTATACTACGCACCCATCAGTGTATACACATCCCCCCTGCTAAATACACCGTACAGCACAATTACACACTATACTACGCACCATCAGTGTATACACATCCCCCTGCTAAATTAACCAGTACAGCACAATACACACTATACTACGCACCATCAGTGTATACACATCCCCCTGCTAAATACACCGTACAGCACAATACACACTTATACTACGCACCATCAGTGTATACACATCCCCCTGCTAAATACAGCCGTACAGCACAATACACACTATACTTACGCACCATCAGTGTATACACCATTCCCCCTGCTAAAATACACCGTACAGCATCAATACACACTATACTACGCCACCATAATGGTATACACATCCCCTGCTACTAAATACACCGTACAGCACAATACACACTATATCGTACGCACACATCAGTGTTACACATCCACCTGCTAAATACACTACAACCGTACAGCACAATACACACTATACTACGCAACCATCAGTGGTATACACATCCCCCTGCTAAAAATACATCCGTACAGCAGAATACACACTATACATACGCACCATCAGTGGATACACATCCCCCCCTGCTAATTACACCGTACAGCACAATACACAGCTATACGTACTTGCACCAATCAGTGTATACACATCCCCCCTGCTACATACACCGTACAGACACAATACACAACTATACTACGCACCATCAGTGTATACACATCACGCCCTGCTAAATACACCCGTACAGCAACAATTCACTCGATACTACGCACCATCAGTGTATACACATCCCCCTGCTAAATACACCGTACAGCACAATACACACTATACTACGCACCATCAGTGTATACACATCCCCTGCTAAAAATACACCGTACAGCACAATACACACTATACTACGCACCATCAGTGTATACACATCCCCTGCTAAAAATACACCGTACAGCACAATACACACTATACTACGCACCATCAGTGTATACACATCCCCCTGCTAAAAATACACCGTACAGCACAATACACACTATACTACGCACCATCAGTGTATACACATCCCCTGCTAAAAATACACCGTACAGCACAATACACACTATACTACGCACCATCAGTGTATACACATCCCCCCTGCTAAATACACCGTACAGCACAATACACACTATACTACGCACCATCAGTGTATACACATCCCCCCTGCTAAATACACCGTACAGCACAATACACACTATACTACGCACCATCAGTGTATACACATCCCCCTGCTAAATACACCGTACAGCACAATATACACTATACTACGCACCATCAGTGTATACACATCCCCCTGCTAAATACACCGTACAGCACAATATACACTATACTACGCACCATCAGTGTATACACATCCCCCCTGCTAAATACACCGTACAGCACAATACACACTATACTACGCACCATCAGTGTATACACATCCCCTGCTAAATACACCGTACAGCACAATACACACTTATACTACGCACCATCAGTGTATACACATCCCCCTGCTAAATACACCGTACAGCACAATACACACTATACTACGCACCAACAGTGTATACACATCCCCCTGCTAAATACACCGTACAGCACAATACACACTATACTACGCACCATCAGTGTATACACATCCCCCTGCTAAATACACACTATACTACGCACCATCAGTGTATATACATCCCCCTGCTAAATACGCCGTACAGCACAATACACACTATACTACGCACCATCAGTGTATACACATCCCCCCTGCTAAATACACCGTACAGCACACAATACACACTATACTACGCACCATTCAGTGTATACACATCCCCCTGCTAAATACACACTATACTACGCACCATCAGTGTATACACATCCCCTGCTAAATACACCGTACAGCACAATACACACTATACTACGCACCATCAGTGTATACACATCCCCTGCTAAATACACCGTACAGCACAATACACACTATAATACGCACCATCAGTGTATACACATCCCCCTGCTAAATACGCCGTACAGCACAATACACACTATACTACGCACCATCAGTGTATACACATCCCCCCTGCTAAATACACCGTACAGCACAATACACACTATACTACGCACAACAGTGTATACACATCCCCCTGCTAAATACACCATACAGCACAATACACACTATACTACGCACCATCAGTGTATACACATCCCCCTGTAAATACGCCGTACAGCACAATACACACTATACTACGCACCATCAGTGTATACACATCCCCCCTGCTAAATACACCGTACAGCACAATACACACTATACTACGCACCATCAGTGTATACACATCCCCCTGCTAAATACACCGTACAGCACAATACACACTATACTACGCACCATCAGTGTATACACATCCCCCTGCTAAATACACCGTACAGCACAATACACACTATACTACGCACCATCAGTGTATACACATCCCCCTGCTAAATACACCGTACAGCACAATACACACTATACTACGCACCATCAGTGTATACACATCCCCCTGCTAAATACACCGTACAGCACAATACACACTATACTACGCACCATCAGTGTATACACATCCCCCTGCTAAATACACCGTACAGCACAATACACACTATACTACGCACCATCAGTGTATACACATCCCCCCTGCTAAATACACCGTACAGCACAATACACACTATACTACGCACCATCAGTGTATACACATCCCCCCTGCTAAATACACCGTACAGCACAATACACACTATACTACGCACCATCAGTGTATACACATCCCCCTGCTAAATACACGTACAGCACAATACACACTATACTACGCACCATCAGTGTATACACATCCCCCTGCTAAATACACACTATACTACGCACCATCAGTGTATACACATCCCCCTGCTAAATACACACTATACTACGCACCATCAGTGTATACACATCCCCCTGCTAAATACACACTATACTACGCACCATCAGTGTATACACATCCCCCCTGCTAAATACACCGTACAGCACAATACACACTATACTACGCACCATCAGTGTATACACATTCCCCTGCTAAATACGCCGTACAGCACAATACACACTATACTACGCACCATCAGTGTATACACATCCCCCTGCTAAATGCGCCGTACAGCACAATACACACTATACTACGCACCATCAGTGTATACACATCCCCCTGCTAAATGCGCCGTACAGCACAATACACACTATACTACGCACCATCAGTGTATACACATCCCCCTGCTAAATACGCCGTACAGCACAATACACACTATACTACGCACCATCAGTGTATACACATCCCCCTGCTAAATACACACTATACTACGCACCATCAGTGTATACACATCCCCCTGCTAAATACACACTATACTACGCACCATCAGTGTATACACATCCCCCTGCTAAATACACCGTACAGCACAATACACACTATACTACGCACCATCAGTGTATACACATCCCCTGCTAAATACACCGTACAGCACAATACACACTATACTACGCACCATCAGTGTATACACATCCCCCCTGCTAAATACGCCGTACAGCACAATACACACTATACTACGCACCATCAGTGTATACACATCCCCCTGCTAAAATACACACCCGTACAGCACAATACACACTAATACTACGCACCATCAGTGTATACACATCACCCTGCTAAATACACCGTACAGCACAATACACACTATACTACGCACCATCAGTGTATACACATCCCCCTGCTAAATACACCGTACAGCACAATACACACTATACTACGCACCATCAGTGTATACACATCCCCTGCTAAATACACCGTACAGCACAATACACACTATACTACGCACCATCAGTGTATACACATCCCCCTGCTAAATACACCGTACAGCACAATACACACTATACTACGCACCATCAGTGTATACACATCCCCCTGCTAAATACGCCGTACAGCACAATACACACTATACTACGCACCATCAGTGTATACACATCCCCCTGCTAAATACACCGTACAGCACAATACACATTATACTACGCACCATCAGTGTATACACATCCCCTGCTAAATACACCGTACAGCACAATACACACTATACTACGCACCATCAGTGTATACACATCCCCTGCTAAATACACCGTACAGCACAATACACATTATACTACACACCATCAGTGTATACACATCCCCTGCTAAATACGCCGTACAGCACAATACACACTATACTACGCACCATCAGTGTATACACATCCCCCTGCTAAATACACCGTACAGCACAATACACACTATACTACGCACCAACAGTGTATACACATCCCCCTGCTAAATACGCCGTACAGCACAATACACACTATACTACGCACCATCAGTGTATACACATCCCCCTGCTAAATACACCGTACAGCACAATACACACTATACTACGCACCAACAGGGTATACACATCCCCCTGCTAAATACACCGTACAGCACAATACACACTATACTACGCACCATCAGTGTATACACATCCCCCTGCTAAATACACCGTACAGCACAATACACATTATACTACGCACCATCAGTGTATACACATCCCCCTGCTAAATACGCTGTACAGCACAATACACACTATACTACGCACCATCAGTGTATACACATCCCCTGCTAAATACGCCGTACAGCACAATACACACTATACTACGCACCATCAGTGTATACACATCCTCCTGCTAAATACACCGTACAGCACAATACACACTATACTACGCACCATCAGTGTATACACATCCCCCTGCTAAATACGCCGTACAGCACAATACACACTATACTACGCACCATAAGTGTATACACATCCCCCTGCTACATACACCGTACAGCACAATACACACTATACTACGCACCATCAGTGTATACACATCCCCCTGCTAAATACGCCGTACAGCACAATACACACTATACTACGCACCATAAGTGTATACACATCCCCCTGCTAAATACACCGTACAGCACAATACACACTATACTACGCACCATCAGTGTATACACATCCTCCTGCTAAATACACCGTACAGCACAATACACACTATACTACGCACCATCAGTGTATACACATCCCCCTGCTAAATACACCGTACAGCACAATACACACTATACTACGCATCATCAGTGTATACACATCCCCCTGCTAAATACACCGTACAGCACAATACACACTATACTACGCACCATCAGTGTATACACATCCCCCTGCTAAATACACCATACAGCACAATACACACTATACTACGCACCATCAGTGTATACACATCCCCCTGCTAAATACACCATACAGGACAATACACACTATACTACGCACCATCAGTGTATACACATCCCCCTGCTAAATACACCGTACAGCACAATACACACTATACTACGCACCATCAGTGTATACACATCCCCCTGCTAAATACACCGTACAGCACAATACACACTATACTACGCACCATCAGTGTATACACAACCTCCTGCTAAATATGCCGTACAGCACAATACACACTATACTACGCACCAACAGTGTATACACATCCCCCTGCTAAATACGCCGTACAGCACAATACACACTATACTACGCACCATCAGTTTATACACATCCCCCTGCTAAATACGCCGTACAGCACAATACACACTATACTACGCACCATCAGTGTATACACATCCCCCTGCTAAATACACCGTACAGCACAATACACACTATACTACGCACCATCAGTGTATACACATCCCCCTGCTAAATACACCGTACAGCACAATACACACTATACTACGCACCATCAGTGTATACACATCCCCCTGCTAAATACACCATACAGCACAATATACACTATACTACGCACCATCAGTGTATACACATCCCCCTGCTAAATACGCCGTACAGCACAATACACATTATACTACGCACCATAAGTGTATACACATCCCCCTGCTAAATACGCCGTACAGCACAATACACACTATACTACGCACCATCAGTGTATACACATCCCCCTGCTAAATACACCGTACAGCACAATACACACTATACTACGCACCATCAGTGTATACACATCCCCCTGCTAAATACACACTATACTACGCACCATCAGTGTATACACATCCCCCTGCTAAATACACCGTACAGCACAATACACATTATACTACGCACCATCAGTGTATACACATCCCCCTGCTAAATACACCGTACAGCACAATACACACTATACTACGCACCATCAGTGTATACACATCCCCCCTGCTAAATACACCGTACAGCACAATACACACTATACTACGCACCAACAGTGTATACACATCCCCCTGCTAAATACACTGTACAGCACAATACACACTATACTACGCACCATCAGTGTATACACATCCCCCTGCTAAATACACCGTACAGCACAATACAACTATACTACGCACCATCAGTGTATACACATCCCCCTGCTAAATACGCCATACAGCACAATACTACGCACCATCAGTGTATACACATCCCCCTGCTAAATACGCCGTACAGCACAATACTACGCACCATCAGTGTATACACATCCCCCTGCTAAATACGCCGTACAGCACAATACACACTATACTACGCACCATCAGTGTATACACATCCCCTGCTAAATACGCCGTACAGCATAATACACACTATACTACGCACCATCAGTGTATACACATCCCCTGCTAAATACACCGTACAGCACAATACACATTATACTACGCACCATCAGTGTATACACATCCCCCCTGCTAAATACACCGTACAGCACAATACACACTATACTACGCACCATCAGTGTATACACATCCCCTGCTAAATACGCCGTACAGCACAATACACACTATACTACGCACCATCAGTGTATACACATCCCCTGCTAAATACGCCGTACAGCATAATACACACTATACTACGCACCATCAGTGTATACACATCCCCTGCTAAATACGCCGTACAGCATAATACACACTATACTACGCACCATCAGTGTATACACATCCCCCTGCTAAATACACCATACAGCACAATATACACTATACTACGCACCATCAGTGTATACACATCCCCCTGCTAAATACACCGTACAGCACAATACACACTATACTACGCACCATCAGTGTATACACATCCCCCTGCTAAATACACCGTACAGCACAATACACACTATACTACGCACCATAAGTGTATACACATCCCCCTGCTAAATACACCGTACAGCACAATACACACTATACTACGCACCATCAGTGTATACACATCCCCCTGCTAAATACACCATACAGCACAATACACATTATACTACGCACCATAAGTGTATACACATCCCCCTGCTAAATACACCGTACAGCACAATACACACTATACTACGCACCATCAGTGTATACACATCCCCCTGCTAAATACACCATACAGCACAATACACACTATACTACGCACCATCAGTGTATACACATCCCCTGCTAAATACGCCGTACAGCACAATACACACTATACTACGCACCATCAGTGTATACACATCCCCCTGCTAAATACACACTATACTACGCACCATCAGTGTATACACATCCCCCTGCTAAATACACCGTACAGCACAATACACACTATACTACGCACCATCAGTGTATACACATCCCCCTGCTAAATACACACTATACTACGCACCATCAGTGTATACACATCCCCCTGCTAAATACACCGTACAGCACAATACACACTATACTACGCACCATCAGTGTATACACATCCCCCTGCTAAATACACCGTACAGCACAATACACACTATACTACGCACCATCAGTGTATACACATCCCCCTGCTAAATACACCGTACAGCACAATACACACTATACTACGCACCATCAGTGTATACACATCCCCCCCTGCTAAATACACCGTACAGCACAATACACACTATACTACGCACCATCAGTGTATACACATCCCCCTGCTAAATACACCGTACAGCACAATACACACTATACTACGCACCATCAGTGTATACACATCCCCCTGCTAAATACACCGTACAGCACAATACACATTATACTACGCACCATCAGTGTATACACATCCCCCTGCTAAATACACCGTACAGCACAATACACACTATACTACGCACCATCAGTGTATACACATCCCCTGCTAAATACACCGTACAGCACAATACACACTATACTACACACCATCAGTGTATACACATCCCCCTGCTAAATACGCCGTACAGCACAATACACACTATACTACGCACCATCAGTGTATACACATCCCCTGCTAAATACGCCGTACAGCACAATACACACTATACTACGCACCATCAGTGTATACACATCCCCCTGCTAAATACACCGTACAGCACAATACACACTATACTACGCACCATCAGTGTATACACATCCCCCTGCTAAATACACCGTACAGCACAATACACACTATACTACGCACCATCAGTGTATACACATCCTCCTGCTAAATACACCATACAGCACAATACACACTATACTACGCACCAACAGTGTATACACATCCCCCTGCTAAATACACCGTACAGCACAATACACACTATACTACGCACCATCAGTGTATACACATCCCCCTGCTAAATACGCCGTACAGCACAATACACACTATACTACGCACCATCAGTGTATACACATCCCCCTGCTAAATACACCGTACAGCACAATATACACTATACTACGCACCATCAGTGTATACACATCCCCCTGCTAAATACACCGTACAGCACAATACACACTATACTACGCACCATCAGTGTATACACATCCCCCTGCTAAATACACCGTACAGCACAATACACACTATACTACGCACCATCAGTGTATACACATCCCCCTGCTAAATACGCCGTACAGCACAATACACACTATACTACGCACCATCAGTGTATACACATCCCCCTGCTAAATACACCGTACAGCACAATACACACTATACTACGCACCATCAGTGTATACACATCCCCCCTGCTAAATACACACTATACTACGCACCATCAGTGTATACACATCCCCCTGCTAAATACACCGTACCACACAATACACACTATACTACGCACCATCAGTGTATACACATCCCCCTGCTAAATACACCGTACAGCACAATACACATTATACTACGCACCATCAGTGTATACACATCCCCCTGCTAAATACACCGTACAGCACAATATACACTATACTACGCACCAACAGTGTATACACATCCCCCTGCTAAATACACCGTACAGCACAATACACACTATACTACGCACCATCAGTGTATACACATCCCCCTGCTAAATACACCGTACAGCACAATACACACTATACTACGCACCATCAGTGTATACACATCCCCCTGCTAAATACACTGTACAGCACAATACTACGCACCATCAGTGTATACACATCCCCCTGCTAAATACACCGTACAGCACAATACACACTATACTACGCACCATCAGTGTATACACATCCCCCTGCTAAATACACCGTACAGCACAATACACATTATACTACGCACCATCAGTGTATACACATCCCCCTGCTAAATACACCGTACAGCACAATACACATTATACTACGCACCATCAGTGTATACACATCCCCTGCTAAATACACCGTACAGCACAATACACACTATACTATGCACCATCAGTGTATACACATCCCCCTGCTAAATACACCGTACAGCACAATACACACTATACTACGCACCATCAGTGTATACACATCCCCCTGCTAAATACACCGTACAGCACAATACACACTATACTACGCACCATCAGTGTATACACATCCCCCTGCTAAATACGCCGTACAGCACAATACACACTATACTACGCACCATCAGTGTATACACATCCCCCTGCTAAATACACCGTACAGCACAATACACATTATACTACGCACCATCAGTGTATACACATCCCCCTGCTAAATACACCGTACAGCACAATACACATTATACTACGCACCATCAGTGTATACACATCCCCCTGCTAAATACACCGTACAGCACAATACACATTATACTACGCACCATCAGTGTATACACATCCCCCCTGCTAAATACACCGTACAGCACAATACACACTATACTACGCACCATCAGTGTATACACATCCCCCTGCTAAATACACACTATACTACACACCATCAGTGTATACACATCCCCCTGCTAAATACGCCGTACAGCACAATACACACTATACTACGCACCATCAGTGTATACACATCCCCCTGCTAAATACACCGTACAGCACAATACACACTATACTACGCACCATCAGTAAAACAGTAAATACATCACCACACGCACAGAGAAATAGGCCCCGTGTGACAGTCTTACCAAGCGCAGGGATTCCTCCCAACTGCCGCACCTGAAAAAAAAGAAACCAATGAGGAAACACAAGCATGTGTGTGTGTGCACACGTGAGGGTATCTTCGCGTGTTTGAACAGCTGTGCATGCATGTGATGGAGTGTGTCTGCATAACTGTGGTGTGAGTTTGCATTGCTACGTGTATGTAGCTGTGTCAGCCGAGTTGTTTACATGTGTCTGAGCAGCGGAGTATGTATACGCCAGTCTACCTGTGCGTCTGTAGTGCCATGTATGTGCGTCTAAGCAGTAGTGTCTGAGCAGCTGAGGGTGTGTGCGTAGCTAGCTGCATGTGGGTGTGTATGTGTGCAGCTGCATGTGTGTGTGCAGCTGAGTGTGTACATGTGTGTAGCTGCATGTGTGTGTAGCTGAGTGTGTACATGCGTGTAGCTGCGTGTGTACATGCGTAGCTGAGTGTGTACATGCGTGTAGCTGCATGTGTGTGTGTAGCTGAGAGTGTACATGCGTGTAGCTGCATGTGTGTACGCAGCTGAGAGTGTACATGCGTGTAGCTGCATGTGTGTACGCAGCTGAGAGTGTACATGCGTGTAGCTGCATGTGTGTACGCAGCTGAGAGTGTACATGCGTGTAGCTGCATGTGTGTACGCAGCTGAGAGTGTACATGCGTGTAGCTGCATGTGTGTGTGTAGCTGAGAGTGTACATGCGTGTAGCTGCATGTGTGTGTGTGTGTAGCCGAGTGTGTACATGCGTGTAGCTGCATGTGTGTGTGTGTGTAGCCGAGTGTGTACATGCGTGTAGCTGCATGTGTGTCTGTGGAGCCGAGTGTGTGTATGCCTGGCTGCGTGTGTGTGTCTGTGGTGCTGAGCACATGCCTGGCTGCGTGTGTGTGTCTGTGGTGCTGAGCACATGCCTGGCTGCGTGTGTGTGTCTGTGGTGCTGAGCACATGCCTGGCTGCGTGTGTGTGTCTGTGGTGCTGAGCACATGCCTGGCTGCGTGTGTGTGTATGCCTGGCTGCATGTGTGTGTATGCCTGGCTGCATGTGTGTGTATGCCTGGCTGCATGTGTGTGTATGCCTGGCTGCATGTGTGTGTATGCCTGGCTGCATGTGTGTGTATGCCTGGCTGCATGTGTGTCTGTGGAGCTGAGTTTGTGTCTGTGGTGCTGAGCACATGCCTGGCTGCATGTGTGTGTCTGTGGTGCTGAGCACATGCCTGGCTGCATGTGTGTGTCTGTGGTGCTGAGCACATGCCTGGCTGCATGTGTGTGTCTGTGGTGCTGAGCACATGCCTGGCTGCATGTGTGCGTCTGTGGTGCTGAGCACATGCCTGGCTGCATGTGTGTGTCTGTGGTGCTGAGCACATGCCTGGCTGCATGTGTGTGTCTGTGGTGCTGAGCACATGCCTGGCTGCATGTGTGTGTCTGTGGAGCTGAGTTTGTGTACGCCTGGCTGCATGTGTGTGTCTGTGGAGCTGAGTTTGTGTATGCTGTGCCGAGTTTGTGTATGCCTGGCTGCATGTGTGTGTCTGTGGAGCTGAGTTTGTGTATGCTGTGCCGAGTTTGTGTATGCCTGGCTGCATGTGTGTGTCTGTGGAGCTGAGTTTGTGTACGCCTGGCTGCATGTGTGTGTCTGTGGAGCTGAGTTTGTGTATGCTGTGCCGAGTTTGTGTATGCCTGGCTGCATGTGTGTGTCTGTGGTGCTGAGCACATGCCTGGCTGCATGTGTGTGTCTGTGGAGCTGAGTTTGTGTACGCCTGGCTGCATGTGTGTGTCTGTGGAGCTGAGTTTGTGTATGCTGTGCCGAGTTTGTGTATGCCTGGCTGCATGTGTGTGTCTGTGGAGCCGAGTTTGTGTACGCCTGGCTGCATGTGTGTGTCTGTGGAGCTGAGTTTGTGTATGCCTGGCTGCATGTGTGTGTCTGTGGAGCCGAGTTTGTGTATGCCTGGCTGCATGTGTGTGTCTGTGGAGCTGAGTTTGTGTACGCCTGGCTGCATGTGTGTGTCTGTGGTGCTGAGTTTGTGTATGCCTGGCTGCATGTGTGTGTCTGTGGTGCTGAGTTTGTGTATGCCTGGCTGCATGTGTGTGTCTGTGGAGCTGAGTTTGTGTACGCCTGGCTGCATGTGTGTGTCTGTGGTGCTGAGTTTGTGTATGCCTGGCTGCGTGTGTGTCTGTGGAGCTGAGTTTGTGTATGCGGTGCTGAGTTTGTGTATGCCTGGCTGCATGTGTGTGTCTGTGGTGCTGAGTTTGTGTATGCCTGGCTGCGTGTGTGTCTGTGGAGCTGAGTTTGTGTATGCGGTGCTGAGTTTGTGTATGCCTGGCTGCATGTGTGTGTATCCCTGGCTGCATGTGTGTGTCTGTGGAGCTGAGTTTGTGTATGCCTGGCTGCATGTGTGTGTATGCCTGGCTGCATGTGTGTGTTTGTGGAGCAGAGTGTGTGTGTGTGGTGATCGTATCCCAGTGAAGGGATAGAAAAGCGCGCTGATACTATGAAAGAAAAAAATATATATAAAAAGTCAAAAAAAATATAATGAACTTGTAAGTCTAATGAAACGGGTCTACCGTATCCGTTCCGGGATGTGTCCATATAATAATGGTAGATTGAAGGGATGGAAGTATCCTCCTTTTTCGTGTAGTGGGTCAGGCTGCTCCTCTTGGTCCCAGAGAGTGTAGGACAGCTGTTGAAATACAAAGGGTAGAGAGAGGGCGCCACAATAGCGTGATACCGTCTGGAAGTGCAGATGAAAGTAATATGCTTACCAGATGGTGTGGCACTGTGCTATGACCAGTGCGTTAAAGCTGGCTAGCACTTAGCAGTGGCTAGTACACTGTGGAAACCAAGCTCCAAGGGTTCTTTTCCCGGTTCCAGCTTAATGTATGCCTCCTAGTGACTGGACTTCAATTGTTACAAAAGGTAAAATCTTTCTGTGTGTTGTTCTAATGGTGTTGGAATAGCACAACACAGACAACTTCATAAATATAATAGCTTTAATGTTATGACGCGTTTCTCAACCCCAACTGGGTCGTTTCTTCAGATAAAAGTGAATGTGAATGTTTCACTTTTATCTGAAGAAACGACCCCGTTGGGGTTGAGAAACGCGTCATAACATTAAAGCTATTATATTTATGAAGTTGTCTGTGTTGTGCTATTCCAACACCATTAGAACAACACACAGAAAGATTTTACCTTTCGTTACTGTGACGAAACCAATCTCGCCACTGTACATTGGAGGGCCTGTTATGGAACATTCTTTGGGCTGGAGGTACATGGGCTTAAGGATACCCAGAGACTGCATGGAAATATGGAATTTCATATGCTGGACACCCCATGTACTTTCATAACTCTGTCTTATGTCTATGTCACCCTGTATCCATAAATACAGGATGGGTACAGGGTGTGAGTGCCCCTTGTGGGAGCAATTGTGACTCTATAAGCCAAGTGGGCATAAAAGACTTTATAGCTAATAAGAACTGTTCCTATATTCTGTAATAAGATGTATTCTATGTATGTTTCAGATCTGATTGTGTCTCAGGAGTCTGTCTGGGTAAACTGATTGTGTCCTTGTGTGATTATGTTAACTAGACTGCCCAACATCAGATTGTCTGAGTAAACGTTCTTCCCTAGTTAATTAACTTAATATGTTAATCTGTTTTACCTGTGAATAGACAATTGTTAGAGGTTTGATGCATTGTTCATATGTTTGCTTTACTGTTAAACCAATGCCCTTTGTAACCTGAAGCCAGGGTGTATAAATCTGTGTGCTGCCTTCAAATAAAGTAGTCATTCTGCTGATATCTGTTGGACCCTCACCATGGAGCTTTGACTCATGTTTGGGGGGAGGGAGTGGGGAAATTTACTGTATGCTGCCTGTGCCTCTGCCCTTTTATGCCAGGGTTATACCGTAACATTGGTGGCAAGCGACGGGATTGTTCCCACAGCCAGAAGGACAGCTACAGGAGACACCATTCCCTGGATTTACAAGTTGGGGGCAACGCATGTCCCAGTACAGCGACCCTAAAAGCAACAGAATGGAACCAGCAGTGTTATACGAGGAGGAGGACCTGGATGGCCGGGATGCATTAAGGAAAGGCATCTGGTACCAGGCCCTGGATAATGTACAATACCAGCAGGGTAAGAGTCTCCCCAGTGAAGAGCAGCGGTTGCAGAAGCAAGTGGCCCTGCGGATGCCCTTCCTGGGAGAGCAGCCCCTGGAGGAATGGGTTAAGGAACTAGAGCACCGGGTATGGCAGGAGCTATGGCTGGAGGATGCCTACCAGGCGCTCTGGTGGTATATGGCACAGTGTATGCCCTGGACAGCTGAGCATGACAGGCCAGAGGGAGAGGCGTTTGATGGTCCTGGCTTGTTATGGGAGTCCTTTGCAGAGCCTGACTTTGGGAGCCCTGCGCAGACCAGACTTCAGGACATTTTCTATGAGAGGGAGGCTAGGCATGACTGGGCTGACCCCCATGAAGTAGAGCCAGACCTGGCTCACTTAGCAGCCCTGGAGTCGGAACTGGAGCAGGACTACCGAGATCTCTTCCACTCCATTGGGAAGGCTCAGCAGGACAGCAAGGTGAAAGACCCAGATCCAGACCCATTCAGCTGGGAAGATATTGTGGAGATTTACTGGGAAGGACCCCAGGTGGCCGGTGGAGATGGGACCGAGGTCTCTCCACCGGTCCTGCAGGGAATTGGGAGCCCAGACTCCATTCCCCAGCGGCAGGCTGAGTTACAGGGGGCAGAGACAGTTGGTCCTGTCCCCCAGCAGCAGAGGAATATACAGGGAATTGGGAGCCCAGACTCCATTCCCAAGCGGCAGGCTGCGTTACAAGGGGTAGGGACAGTTGGTCCTGTCCCCCAGCAACAGGGCTGTTTAGCCAAAGGGGAGATGATCGGTCTCCCCCTCCAGCAACCAGGCTCCCACCAGGCTACTTCCATGGTAGTGCTGGCACCCGGGCAGAGTACAGCTGGTCTCTGCCCACCTCGCAACCCACCAATTCAGCATGCCAGTCCCCCACACAGCTGTGGTGAGGCACCTGGACATGGACAAGTTTTCCCCGTTGTTACGGTACCAACAGTGTACCAAGGGTTAATACCAGGGAACAATGTCCTGCATAGGGAATCAGCAATTCACAACCCAGCCAGTTTTCAGGTTTAAACAGAATGACATTTATTAAAAGGCTATGCCTAGTATTTATGCAGGTCTGACCCCCCCCCCCCCCCAGATGGGGGTTGAAAGACTGTTGTACATTACATGGAGGGAACAAGCCCTTTGACATGATACAATAGAATTATATTACTTAAACACTTCAACCACAAGACACTCTTGG
The DNA here is from genome assembly GCF_027579735.1 of Bombina bombina. Lineage (NCBI taxonomy): Eukaryota > Metazoa > Chordata > Amphibia > Anura > Bombinatoridae > Bombina > Bombina bombina. The sequence goes on from NC_069509.1 coordinate 711,221, forward strand.
CCCTTCTTATCACTTAGGCGTTTTCTCTCTGGAGGTGATCAAACAATAGAATGCTTAGCACTAATTAAATTATAGCTGGAGCCAGCAACTTGTGTTTAGAAAATAGTTTCTTAAAGCTAAACACAGTTAACTCCTTCAGTCCTGACAGAAGGGTCTGTCACACCCGTACTCATGTGTAGTAACCATTTATTGTGGGTGGGCTGTACTACTAATTGTGTTTTAAGGGTGGGTTGCTGGACTAACCAGGGCACTGACCGGCAGGAGGTCAGATACCCTGTTAGTCTGTTTGGAAAAGGGGAGAGATGTGACGAAACCAATCTCGCCACTGTACATTGGAGGGCCTGTTATGGAACATTCTTTGGGCTGGAGGTACATGGGCTTAAGGATACCCAGAGACTGCATGGAAATATGGAATTTTATATGCTGGACACCCCATGTACTTTCATAACTCTGTCTTATGTCTATGTCACCCTGTATCCATAAATACAGGATGGGTACAGGGTGTGAGTGCCCCTTGTGGGAGCAATTGTGACTCTATAAGCCAAGTGGGCATAAAAGACTTTATAGCTAATAAGAACTGTTCCTATATTCTGTAATAAGATGTATTCTATGTATGTTTAAGATCTGATTGTGTCTCAGGAGTCTGTCTGGGTAAACTGATTGTGTCCTTGCGTGATTATGTTAACTAGACTGCCCAACATCAGATTCTCTGAGTAAACGTTCTTCCCTAGTTAATTAACTTAATATGTTAATCTGTTTTACCTGTGAATAGACAATTGTTAGAGGTTTGATGCATTGTTCATATGTTTGCTTTACTGTTAAACCAATGCCCTTTGTAACCTGAAGCCAGGGTGTATAAATCTGTGTGCTGCCTTCAAATAAAGTAGTCATTCTGCTGATATCTGTTGGACCCTCACCATGGAGCTTTGACTCATGTTTGGGGGGAGGGAGTGGGGAAATTTACTGTATGCTGCCTGTGCCTCTGCCCTTTTATGCCAGGGTTATACCGTAACAGTAACAATTGAAGTCCAGTCACTAGGAGGCATACATTAAGCTGGAACCGGGAAAATAACCCTTGGAGCTTGGTTTCCACAGTGTACTAGCCACTGCTAAGTGCTAGCCAGCTTTAACGCACTGGTCATAGCACAGTGCCACACCATCTGGTAAGCATATTACTTACTTTCATCTGCACTTCCAGACGGTATCACGCTATTGTGGCGCCCTCTCTCTACCCTTTGTGTGTCTGTGGTGCTGAGCACATGCCTGGCTGCATGTGTGTGTCTGTGGAGCTGAGTATGTGTATGCCTGGCTGCATGTGTGTGTCTGTGGAGCTGAGCAGGGTCTGTGTACAGTGGATTTATGGGTAGTGATTAGGTTAGGGTGCTGAGGATAGGGGTTAGGTCAGGGTATGGATGTTGGGGGGTTAGGACAAGGTTTGGGTACTAGGGGAATAAGGATAGGGGTTTAGGAAAGATGTGGGTGCTGCGGAATACAGGGTACTGAGAGGGTTTAGGGAGGTTTAGGGGTAAGGGGTTTAGGCGTAGGGATAAGGGCAGGGTTTGGGTGTGGGCTTGGTTACTAAGAATGTAGGGGCAGAGGTTAGGGCAGGGTTTGAGTACTAGGGGTTTAGGAGTTAGGACAAGTTTTGTGTGCTGGGGGTTTAAGGGTGGGGTTTAGGACAGGGCTTGGGGAAAGTCTGGGCACTGGGAATATAGGGGTAGTGGTAAGGGCAGGGTCTGGATACTGAAGATTAACGGTAAATTTAGAACAGGGTTTGGGTGCCAGGAGTTTAGGGGTAAGGGTTAGGTCATTGGGTACTGGGGATTTAGGGGTAAGGGTTAGGTCACTGGGTTCTGGGGCTTTAGAGGTAGGTTTTAGGGTTTGGGTGCAGGGGGTTTAAGGGTAGGTGTTAGGGTTTGGTTGCCGGGGGTTTAGAGGTGCCGGGGGTTTAAGGGTAGCTGTTAGGGTTTGGTTGCCGGGGGTTTAGAGGTGCCGGGGGTTTAAGGGTAGCTGTTAGGGTTTGGTTGCCGGGGGTTTAGAGGTGCCAGGGGTTTAAGGGTAGCTGTTAGGGTTTGGGTGCTGGGGGGTTTAGAGGTGTTAGGGTTTGGGTGCAGGGGGGTTTAGAAGTTTTAGGGCTTGGGTGCAGGGGGGTTTAGAGGTGTTAGGGATCGGGTGCTGGGGGTTTAGAGGCGTTAGGGGGCTGGGGGGGTTAGAGGCGTTAGGGGGCTGGGGGGGTTAGAGGCGTTAGGGGGCTGGGGGGGTTAGAGGCGTTAGGGATCGGGGGCTGGGGGTTAGGTTTGGGTGCCAGGAATTTAGGGTTAGTACAGGCTTTGGAATCTGGGAGTTTAGGGGTTAGGACACGTAATGTTAGGGTTTGGGTGCAGGGGGGTTTAGAGGTGTTAGGGCTTGGGTGCAGGGGGGTTTAGAAGTTTTAGGGCTTGGGTGCAGGGGGTTTAGAGGTGTTAGGGATCAGGTGCTGGGGGTTTAGATGTGTTAGGGTGCTGGGGGGTTAGAGGCGTTAGGGTGCAGGGGGTTTAGATGTGTTAGGGTGCTGGGGGGGTTAGAGGCGTTAGGGTGCAGGGGGGGTAGAGGCGTTAGGGTGCAGGGGGGGGTAGATGTGTTAGGGTGCTGAGGGGGTTAGAGGTGTTAGGGTGCAGGGGGTTTAGATGTGTTAGGGTGCTGGGGGGGGTTAGAGGTGTTAAGGTACAGGGGGGTTAGAGGCGTTAAGGTGCGGGGGGGGGGGGTAGAGACGTTAGGGTGCGGGGGCAGGTGGTTTAGATGTGTTAGGGTGCTGGGGGGGTTAGAGGTGTTAGGGTGCGGGGAGTTAGAGGCGTTAGGGTGCAGGGGGGGTAGAGGCGTTAGGGTGCAGGGGGGGTAGAGGCGTTAGGGTGCAGGGGGGGGTAGAGGCGTTAGGGTGCTGAGGGGGTTAGAGGTGTTAGGGTGCAGGGGGGGTAGAGGCGTTAGGGTGCAGGGGGGGTAGAGGCGTTAGGGTGCAGGGGGGGTAGATGTGTTAGGGTGCTGAGGGGGTTAGAGGTGTTAGGGTGCAGGGGGTTTAGATGTGTTAGGGTGCTGGGGGGGGTTAGAGGTGTTAAGGTGCAGGGGGGTTAGAGGCGTTAAGGTGAGGGGGGGGTAGAGACGTTAGGGTGCGGGGGCAGGTGGTTTAGATGTGTTAGGGTGCTGGGGGGGTTAGAGGTGTTAGGGTGCGGGGGTTTTAGAGGTGTTAGGGTACAGGGGGTTTAGAGGTGTTAGGGTACAGGGGGTTTAGAGGTGTTAGGGTACAGGGGGTTTAGAGGTGTTAGGGTACAGGGGGTTTAGAGGTGTTAGGGTACAGGGGGTTTAGAGGTGTTAGGGTACAGGGGGTTTAGAGGTGTTAGGGTACAGGGGGTTTAGAGGTGTTAGGGTGCTGAGGGGGTTAGATGTGTTAGGGTGCTGGGGGGGTTAGAGGTGTTAGGGTGCTGGGGGGGTTAGAGGTGTTAGGGTGCGGGGAGTTAGAGGCGTTAGGGTGCGGGGGGTTTAGAGGTGTTAGGGTACAGGGGGTTTAGAGGTGTTAGGGTACAGGGGGTTTAGAGGTGTTAGGGTGCTGAGGGGGTTAGAGGTGTTAGGGTGCTGAGGGGGTTAGAGGTGTTAGGGTGCGGGGGGGTTTTAGAGGTGTTAGGGTACAGGGGGTTTAGAGGTGTTAGGGTACAGGGGGTTTAGAGGTGTTAGGGTACAGGGGGTTTAGAGGTGTTAGGGTACAGGGGGTTTAGAGGTGTTAGGGTACAGGGGGTTTAGAGGTGTTAGGGTGCTGAGGGGGTTAGAGGTGTTAGGGATCGGGTGCTGGGGGTTAGGTTTGGGTGCCAGGAGTTTAGGGTTAGTACAGGCTTTGGAATCTGCGAGTTTAGGGGTTAGGACACGTAATGTGCACATCACAGCAGACAACTGGGCCTCAGAAAGCTTAACATGAGTGGTGGATTTTTCCTACAACTAAGTGGGCATGGTAATAACGAACGTAGTCACGTGCTTCGTATCGCGCATCTTAATGGGAGGGGTTATATGTAGGCACAGGACTTAAGCTCCTGGTGGGCGGGGCTTCTCACCTGTTCGCGACTTCCAGGCTCCGTGCAGCTATTGGCCAGCAGGCTGAGCGCGAGCTCTAGATTGCGGCGCGAAGCTCCCAATGCGGCTGCGCGCGGCGGGTCTGTCAAGAGTGCGAGAAGAAGTGTGAGACCTCCGTTTTTGCGGAAGAGTCCCATTCCCCCCGCACGATGCACATGTTTACTCCGGAGCGCGCTTAGTGCGTGGCTTAACCCGGACGGGTCGTCAGCTGCGGCCGCCAGCCGAGCTAAGCAAGACGCCAGCGAATCGCCGGACATGGTGTCCACTGACAGCGGCTTATTACGTCTTTTAATCATGTGGCGCATACGTCGGGAAGCCGTGGTGCATTAGGGGAGTTGTAGTAGTTATCAAGTCAGCTGACATCAACTAGAGCAAGTGGTACAGCCTCAACATGAAGTGGTTAAAGGGACAGTATACAGCTATTTACATATAACTGCGTGTGATATACACTACTATACATATAACTGCATGTAATATACACTACTATACATATAACTGCATGTAATAGACACTACTATACATATAACTGCATGTAATAGACACTACTATACAGGGACAGTATACACATATAACTGCATGTAATATACACTACTATACATATAACTGCATGTAATAGACACTACTATACATATAACTGCATGTAATAGACACTACTATACATATAACTGCATGTAATAGACACTACTATACAGGTACAGTATACACCTATTTACATATAACTGCATGTAATAGACACTACTATACAGGGACAGTATACACCTATTTACATATAACTGCATGTAATAGACACTACTATACAGGTACAGTATACACCTATTTACATATAACTGCATGTAATAGACACTACTATACAGGTACAGTATACACCTATTTACATATAAGTGCATGTAATAGACACTACTATACAGGTACAGTATACACCTATTTACATATAACTGCATGTAATAGACACTACTATACAGGTACAGTATACACCTATTTACATATAACTGCATGTAATAGACACTACTATACAGGGACAGTATACACCTATTTACATATAACTGCATGTAATAGACCCTACTATACAGGGACAGTATATACCTATTTACATATAACTGCATATAATAGACACTACTATACAGGGACAGTATACACCTATTTACATATAACTGCATGTGATAGACACTACTATACAGGTACAGTATACACCTATTTACATATAACTGCATGTAATAGACACTACTATACAGGGATAGTATACACCTATTTACATATAACTGCATGTAATAGACACTACTATAAAGGGACAGTATACACCTATTTACATATAACTGCATGTAATAGACCCTACTATACAGGGACAGTATATACCTATTTACATATAACTGCATGTAATATACACTACTATACAGGGACAGTATACACATATAACTGCATGTAATAGACACTACTATACAGGGACAGTATACACATATAACTGCATGTAATATACACTACTATACATATAACTGCATGTAATAGACACTACTATACAGGGACAGTATACACATATAACTGCATGTAATATACACTACTATACATATAACTGCATGTAATAGACACTACTATACAGGGACAGTATACACATATAACTGCATGTAATAGACACTACTATACATATAACTGCATGTAATAGACACTACTATACATATAACTGCATGTAATAGACATTACTATACAGGGACAGTATACACCTATTTACATATAACTGCATGTAATAGACACTACTATACAGAGACAGTATACACCTATTTACATATAACTGCATGTAATAGACACTACTATACATATAACTGCATGTAATAGACATTACTATACAGGGACAGTATACACCTATTTACATATAACTGCATGTAATAGACACTACTATACAGGGACAGTATACACCTATTTACATATAACTGCATGTAATAGACACTACTATACAGGGACAGTATACACCTATTTACATATAACTGCATGTAATAAACACTACTATACAGGGACAGTATACACCTATTTACATATAACTGCATGTAATAGACACTACTATACATATAACTGCATGTAATAGACACTACTATACATATAACTGCATGTAATAGACATTACTATACAGGGACAGTATACACCTATTTACATATAACTGCATGTAATAGACATTACTATACAGGGACAGTATACACCTATTTACATATAACTGCATGTAATAGACACTACTATACAGGGACAGTATACACCTATTTACATATAACTGCATGTAATAGACACTACTATACAGGGACAGTATACACTATTTACATATAACTGCATGTAATAGACACTACTATACAGGTACAGTATACACCTATTTACATATAACTGCATGTAATAGACACTACTATACAGGTACAGTATACACTATTTACATAGAACTGCATGTAATAGACACTACTATACAGGGACAGTATACACCTATTTACATATAACTGCATGTAATAGACACTACTATACAGGACAGTATACACCTATTTACATATAACTGCATGTATTAGACACTACTATACAGGGACAGTATACACCTATTTACATATAACTGCATGTAATAGACACTACTATACAGGGACAGTATACACCTATTTACATATAACTGCATGTAATAGACACTACTATACAGGGACAGTATACACCTATTTACATATAACTGCATGTAATAGACACTACTATACAGGGACAGTATACACCTATTTACATATAACTGCATGTAATAGACACTACTATACAGGGACAGTATACACCTATTTACATATAACTGCATGTAATAGACACTACTATACATATAACTGCATGTAATAGACATTACTATACAGGGACAGTATACACCTATTTACATATAACTGCATGTAATAGACACTACTATACAGGGACAGTATACACCTATTTACATATAACTGCATGTAATAGACACTACTATACAGGGACAGTATACACCTATTTACATATAACTGCATGTAATAAACACTACTATACAGGGACAGTATACACCTATTTACATATAACTGCATGTAATAGACACTACTATACATATAACTGCATGTAATAGACACTACTATACATATAACTGCATGTAATAGACATTACTATACAGGGACAGTATACACCTATTTACATATAACTGCATGTAATAGACATTACTATACAGGGACAGTATACACCTATTTACATATAACTGCATGTAATAGACACTACTATACAGGGACAGTATACACCTATTTACATATAACTGCATGTAATAGACACTACTATACAGGGACAGTATACACTATTTACATATAACTGCATGTAATAGACACTACTATACAGGTACAGTATACACCTATTTACATATAACTGCATGTAATAGACACTACTATACAGGTACAGTATACACTATTTACATAGAACTGCATGTAATAGACACTACTATACAGGGACAGTATACACCTATTTACATATAACTGCATGTAATAGACACTACTATACAGGACAGTATACACCTATTTACATATAACTGCATGTATTAGACACTACTATACAGGGACAGTATACACCTATTTACATATAACTGCATGTAATAGACACTACTATACAGGGACAGTATACACCTATTTACATATAACTGCATGTAATAGACACTACTATACAGGGACAGTATACACCTATTTACATATAACTGCATGTAATAGACACTACTATACAGGTACAGTATACACCTATTTACATATAACCGCATGTAATAAACACTACTATACAGGGACAGTATACACCTATTTACATATAACTGCATGTAATAGACACTACTATACATATAACTGCATGTAATACACTACTATACATATAACTGCATGTAATAGACACTACTATACATATAACTGCATGTAATACACTACTATACATATAACAGCATGTAATACACTACTATACATATAACTGCATGTAATACACTACTATACATATAACTGCATGTAATAGACACTACTATACATATAACTGCATGTAATACACTACTATACATATAACTGCATGTAATACACTACTATACATATAACTGCATGTAATACACTACTATACATATAACTGCATGTAATACACTACTATACATATAACTGCATGTAATAGACACTACTATACAGGGACAGTATACACATATAACTGCATGTAATAGACCCTACTATACAGGGACAGTATACACCTATTTACATATAACTGCATGTAATAAACACTACTATACAGGGACAGAATACACCTATTTACATATAACTGCATGTAATAAACACTACTATACAGGGACAGTATACACCTATTTACATATAACTGCATGTAATAGACACTACTATACAGGACAGTATACACCTATTTACATATAACTGCATGTAATAGACACTACTATACATATAACTGCATGTAATAGACACTACTATACAGGGACAGTATACACCTATTTACATATAACTGCATGTAATAGACACTACTATACAGGGACAGTATACACCTATTTACATATAACTGCATGTAATAAACACTACTATACAGGGACAGTATACACCTATTTACATATAACTGCATGTAATAGACACTACTATACAGGGACAGTATACACCTATTTACATATAACTGCATGTAATAGACACTACTATACAGGGACAGTATACAGCTATTTACATATAACTGCATGTAATAGACACTACTATACAGGTACAGTATACACCTATTTACATATAACTGCATGTAATAGACACTACTATACAGGGACAGAATACACCTATTTACATATAACTGCATGTAATAGACACTACTATACAGGGACAGTATACACCTATTTACTTATAACTGCATATAATAGACACTACTATACAGGGACAGTATACACCTATTTACTTATAACTGCATGTAATAGACATTACTATAAAGGGACAGTATACATCTATTTACTTATAACTGCATGTAATAGACACTACTATACAGGGACAGTATACACCTATTTACATATAACTGCATGTAATAGACATTACTATACAGGGACAGTATACACCTATTTACATATAACTGCATGTAATAGACATTACTATACAGGGACAGTATACACCTATTTACATATAACTGCATGTAATAGACATTACTATACAGGGACAGTATACACCTATTTACATATAACTGCATGTAATAGACACTACTATACAGGGACAGTATACACCTATTTACATATAACTGCATGTAATAGACACTACTATACAGGGACAGTATACACCTATTTACATATAACTGCATGTAATAGACATTACTATAAAGGGACAGTATACACCTATTTACATATAACTGCATGTAATAGACACTACTATACAGGGACAGTATACAGCTATTTACATATAACTGCATGTAATAGACACTACTATACAGGGACAGTATATACCTATTTACATATAACTACATGTAATAGACACTACTATACAGGTACAGTATACACCTATTTACATATAACTGTATGTAATAGACACTACTATACAGGGACAGTATACACCTATTTACTTATAACTGCATGTAATAGACACTACTATACAGGGACAGTATACACCTATTTACTTATAACTGCATGTAATAGACACTACTATACAGGGACAGTATACACCTATTTACATATAACTGCATGTAATAGACACTACTATACAGGTACAGTATACACCTATTTACATATAACTGCATGTAATAGACACTACTATACAGGGACAGTATACACCTATTTACTTATAACTGCATGTAATAGACACTACTATACAGGGACAGTATACACCTATTTACACATAACTGCATGTAATAGACACTACTATACAGGGACAGTATACACCTATTTACTTATAACTGCATGTAATAGATACTACTATACAGGTACAGTATACACCTATTTACATATAACTGCATGTAATAGACACTACTATACAGGGACAGTATACAGCTATTTACATATAACTGCATGTAATAGACACTACTATACAGGGACAGTATATACCTATTTACATATAACTACATGTAATAGACACTACTATACAGGTACAGTATACACCTATTTACATATAACTGTATGTAATAGACACTACTATACAGGGACAGTATACACCTATTTACTTATAACTGCATGTAATAGACACTACTATACAGGGACAGTATACACCTATTTACTTATAACTGCATGTAATAGACACTACTATAAAGGGACAGTATACACCTATTTACTTATAACTGCATGTAATAGATACTACTATACAGGTACAGTATACACCTATTTACATATAACCACATGTAATAGACACTACTGTACAGGGACAGTATACACCTATTTACATATAACTGCATGTAATAGACACTACTATACAGGTACAGTATACACCTATTTACATATAACTGCATGTAATAGACACTACTATACAGGGACAGTATACGCCTATTTACATATAACTGCATATAATAGACACTACTATACAGGGACAGTATACACCTATTTACATATAACTGCATGTAATAGACACTACTATACAGGGACAGTATACACCTATTTACATATAACCATGTAATAGACACTACTATACAGGGACAGTATACTCCTATTTACATATAGCTGCATGTAATAGACACTACTATACAGGGACAGTATACACCTATTTACATATAACTGCATGTAATACACTACTATACAGGGACAGTATACACCTATTTACATATAACTGCATGTAATAGACACTACTATACAGGGACAGTATACACCTATTTACATATAACTGCATGTAATAGACACTACTATACAGGTACAGTATACACCTATTTACATATAACTGCATGTAATAGACACTACTATACAGGGACAGTATACACCTATTTACATATAACTGCATGTAATAGACACTACTATACAGGGACAGTACACACCTATTTACATATAACTGCATGTAATAGACACTACTATACAGGGACAGTATACACCTATTTACATATAACTGCATGCAATAGACACTACTATACAGGGACAGTATACACCTATTTACATAGAACTGCATATAATAGACACTACTATACAGGGACAGTATACACCTATTTACATATAACTGCATGTAATAGACACTAATATACAGGGACAGTATACACCTATTTACATATAGCTGCATGTAATAGACACTACTATACAGGTACAGTATACACCTAGTTACATATAACTGCATGTAATCGACACTACTATACAGGGACAGTATACACCTATTTACATATAACTGCATGCAATAGACACTACTATACAGGGACAGTATACACCTATTTACATAGAACTGCATATAATAGACACTACTATACAGGGACAGTATACACCTATTTACATATAGCTGCATGTAATAGACACTACTATACAGGTACAGTATACACCTATTTACATATATCTGCATGTAATAGACACTACTATACAGAGACAGTATACACCTATTTACATATAACTGCATGTAATAGGCACTACTATACATATAACTGCTTGTAATAGACACTACTATACATATAACTGCATGTAATACACTACTATACATATAACTGCATGTAATAGACACTACTATACAGGGACAGTATACAGCTATTTACATATATCTGCATGTAATAGACACTACTATACATATAACTGCATGTAATAGACACTACTATACATATAACTGCATGTAATAGACACTACTATACATATAACTGCATGTAATAGACACTACTATACATATAACTGCATGTAATAGACACTACTATACAGGGACAGTATACACCTATTTACATATAACTGCATGTAATAGACACTACTATACAGGGACGGTATACACCTATTTACATATAACTGCATGTAATAGACACTACTATACAGGGACAGTATACACCTTTTTACATATAACTGTATGTAATAGACACTACTATACAGGGACAGTATACACCTATTTATATATAACTGCATTTAATAGACACTACTATACAGGGACAGTATACACCTATTTACATATAACTGCATGTAATAGACTCTACTATACAGGGACAGTATAAACCTATTTACATATAACTGCATGTAATAGACACTACTATACAGGTACAGTATACACCTATTTACATATAACTGCATGTAATAGACACTACTATACAGGGACAGTATACACCTATTTACATATAACTGCATGTAATAGACACTAATAAACAGGGACAGTATACACCTATTTACATATAACTGCATGTAATAGCACTACTTTACAGGGACAGTATACACCTATTTACACATTACTGCATGTAATAGACACTACTATACAGGTACAGTATACACCTATTTACATATAACTGCATGTAATAGCCACTACTATACAGGGACAGTATACAGCTATTTACATATAACTGCATGTAATAGACACTACTATACAGGGACAGTATACACCTATTTACATATAACTGCATGTAATAGACACTACTATATAGGGACAGTATACACCTATTTACATATAACTGCATGTAATAGACACTACTATACAGGGACAGTATACACCTATTTACATATAACTGCATGTAATAGACACTACTATACAGGGACAGAATACACCTATTTACATATAACTGCATGTAATAGACACTACTATACAGGGACAGTATACACCTATTTACATATAACTGCATGTAATAGACACTACTATACAGGGACAGTATACAGCTACTTACATATAACTGCATGTAATAGACACTACTATACAGGGACAGTATACACCTATTTACATATAACTGCATGTAATAGACACTACTATACAGGGACAGTATACACCTATTTACATATAACTGCATGTAATAGACACTACTATACAGGGACAGTATACACCTATTTACATATAACTGCATGTAATAGACACTACTATATAGGGACAGTATACACCTATTTACATATAACTGCATGTAATAGACACTACTATACAGGGACAGTATACAGCTATTTACATATAACTGCATGTAATAGACACTACTATACAGGGACAGTATACACCTATTTACATATAACTGCATGTAATAGACACTACTATACAGGTACAGTATACACCTATTTACATATAGCTGCATGTAATAGACACTACTATACAGGTACAGTATACACCTAGTTACATATAACTGCATGTAATAGACACTACTATACAGGGACAGTATACACCTATTTACATATAACTGCATGCAATAGACACTACTATACAGGGACAGTATACACCTATTTACATAGAACTGCATATAATAGACACTACTATACAGGGACAGTATACACCTATTTACATATAGCTGCATGTAATAGACACTACTATACAGGTACAGTATACACCTATTTACATATATCTGCATGTAATAGACACTACTATACAGAGACAGTATACACCTATTTACATATAACTGCATGTAATAGACACTACTATACATATAACTGCATGTAATAGACACTACTATACATATAACTGCTTGTAATAGACACTACTATACATATAACTGCATGTAATACACTACTATACATATAACTGCATGTAATAGACACTACTATACATATAACTGCATGTAATAGACACTACTATACATATAACTGCATGTAATAGACACTACTATACATATAACTGCATGTAATAGACACTACTATACAGGGACAGTATACACCTATTTACATATAACTGCATGTAATAGACACTACTATACAGGGACGGTATACACCTATTTACATATAACTGCATGTAATAGACACTACTATACAGGGACAGTATACACCTTTTTACATATAACTGTATGTAATAGACACTACTATACAGGGACAGTATACACCTATTTACATATAACTGCATGTAATAGACATTACTATACAGGGACAGTATACACCTATTTACATATAACTGCATGTAATAGACACTACTATACAGGGACAGTATACACCTATTTACATATAACTGCATGTAATAGACACTACTATACAGGAACAGTATACACCTATTTACATATAACTGCATGTAATAGACACTACTATACAGATACAGTATACACCTATTTACATATAACTGCATGTAATAGACACTACTATACAGGGACAGTATACACCTATTTACATATAACTGCATGTAATAGACACTACTATACAGGGACAGTATACACCTATTTACACATAACTGCATGTAATAGACACTACTATACAGGTACAGTATACACCTATTTACACATAACTGCATGTAATAGACACTACTATACAGGGACAGTATACACCTATTTACATATACCTGCATGTAATAGACACTACTATATAGGGACAGTATACACCTATTTACATATAACTGCATGTAATAGACACTACTATACAGGGACAGTATACACCTATTTACATATAACTGCATGTAATAGACACTACTATACAGGGACAGTATACACCTATTTACTTATAACTGCATGTAATAGACACTACTATACAGGGACAGTATACACCTATTTACATATAACTGCATGTAATAGACACTACTATACAGGGACAGTATACACCTATTTACATATAACTGCATGTAATAGACACTACTATACAGGGACGGTATACACCTATTTACACATAACTGCATGTAATAGACACTACTATACAGGGACAGTATACACCTATTTACGTATAACTGCATGTAATAGACACTACTATACAGGGACAGTATACACCTATTTACATATAACTGCATGTAATAGACACTACTAAACAGGGACAGTATACACCTATTTACATATAACTGCAGGTAATAGACACTACTATACAGGGACAGTATACACCTATTTACATATAACTGCATGTAATAGACACTACTATACAGGTACAGTATACACCTATTTACATATAACTGCATGTAATAGACCCTACTATACAGGGACAGTATACACTATTTACATATAACTGCATGTAATAGACACTACTATACAGGGACAGTATACACCTATTTACATATAACTGCATGTAATAGACACTACTATACAGGTACAGTATACACCTATTTACATATAACTGCATGTAATAGACACTACTATACAGGTACAGTATACACCTATTTACATATAACTGCATGTAATAGACACTACTATACAGGGACAGTATACACCTATTTACATATAACTGCATGTAATAGACACTACTATACAGGTACTGTATACACCTATTTACATATAACTGCATGTAATAGACACTATTATACAGGGACAGTATACACCTATTTACATATAACTGCATGTAATAGACACTACTATACAGGGACAGTATACACCTATTTACATATAACTGCATGTAATAGACACTACTATACAGGGACAGTATACACCTATTTACATATAACTGCATGTAATAGACACTACTATACAGGGACAGTATACACCTATTTACATATAACTGCATGTAATAGACACTAATATACAGGGACAGTATACACCTATTTACATATAACTGCATGTAATAGACACTACTATACAGGGACAGTATACACCTATTTACATATAACTGCATGTAATAGACACTAATATACAGGGACAGTATACACCTATTTACATATAACTGCATGTAATAGACACTACTATACAGGGACAGTATACACCTATTTACATATAACTGCATGTAATAGACACTACTATACAGGGACAGTATACACCTATTTACATATAACTGCATGTAATAGACACTACTATACAGGGACAGTATACACCTATTTACATATAACTGCATGTAATAGACACTACTATACAGGGACAGTATACACCTATTTACATATAACTGCATGTAATAGACACTACTATACAGGGACAGTATACACTTATTTACATATAACTGCATGTAATAGACACTACTATACAGGGACAGTATACACCTATTTACATATAACTGCATGTAATAAACACTACTATACAGGTACAGTATACACCTATTTACGTATAACTGCATGTAATAGACACTACTATACAGGGACAGTATACACCTATTTACATATAACTGCATGTAATAGATACTACTATACAGGGACAGTATACACCTATTTACATATAACTGCATGTAATAGACACTACTATACAGGGACAGTATACACCTATTTACATATAACTGCATGTAATAGACACTACTATACAGGGACAGTATACACCTATTTACATATAACTGCATGTAATAGACACTACTATACATATAACTGCATGTAATAGACACTACTATACAGGGACAGTATACACCTATTTACATATAACTGCATATAATAGACACTACTATACAGGGACAGTATATACCTATTTACATATAACTGCATGTAATAGACACTACTATACAGGGACAGTATACACCTATTTACATATAACTGCATATAATAGACACTACTATACATATAACTGCATGTAATAGACACTACTATACAGGGACAGTATACACCTATTTACATATAACTGCATATAATAGACACTACTATACATATAACTGCATGTAATAGACACTACTATACAGGGACAGTATACACCTATTTACATATAACTGCATGTAATAGACACTACTATACAGGGACAGTATACACCTATTTACATATAACTGCATGTAATAGACACTACTATACAGGGACAGTATTCACCTATTTACTTATAACTGCATGTAATAGACACTACTATACAGGGACAGTATACACCTATTTACATATAACTGCATGTAATAGACACTACTATACAGGGACAGTATATACCTATTTACATATAACTGCATGTAATAGACACTACTATACAGGGACAGTATATACCTATTTACTTATAACTGCATGCAATAGACACTACTATACAGGGACAGTATACACCTATTTACATATAACTGCATGTAATAGACACTACTATACAGGGACAGTATACACCTATTTACATATAACTGCATGTAATAGACACTAATATACAGGGACAGTATACACCTATTTACATATAACTGCATGTAATAGACACTACTATACAGGGACAGTATATACCTATTTACATATAACTGCATATAATAGACACTACTATACAGGGACAGTATACACCTATTTACATATAACTGCATATAATAGACACTACTATACAGGGACAGTATACACCTATTTACATATAACTGCATGTAATAGACACTACTAAGCAGAGAGAGTATACACCTATTTACATATAACTGCATGTAATAGACACTACTATACAGGGACAGTATTCACCTATTTACATATAACTATATGTAATAGACACTACTATACAGGGACAGTTTACACCTATTTACATATAACTGGATGTAATAGACACTACTATACAGGGACAGTATACACCTATTTACATATAACTGCATGTAATAAACACTACTATACAGGGACAGTATTCACCTATTTACTTATAACTGCATGTAATAGACACTACTAAGCAGAGACAGTATACACCTATTTACATATAACTGCATGTAATAGACACTACTATACAGGTACAGTATACACCTATTTACATATAACTGCATGTAATAGACACTACTATACAGGGACAGTATATACCTATTTACATATAACTGCATGTAATAGACACTACTATACAGGGACGGTATACACCTATTTACATATAACTGCATGTAATAGATACTACTATACAGGGACAGTATACACCTATATACATATAATTGCATGTAATAGACACTACTATACAGGGACAGTATATACCTATTTACATATAACTGCATGTAATAGACACTACTATACAGGGACAGTATACACCTATTTACATATAACTGCATGTAATAGATACTACTATACAGGTACAGTATACATCTATATACATATAACTGCATGTAATAGACACTACTATACAGGGACAGTATACACCTATTTACATATAACTGCATGTAATAGACACTACTATACAGGGACAGTATACAGCTATTTACATATAACTGCATGTAATAGACACTACTATACAGGAACAGTATACACCTATTTACATATAACTGCATGTAATAGACACTACTATACAGGGACAGTATACAGCTATTTACATATAACTGCATGTAATAGACGCTACTATACAGGGTCAGTATACACCTATTTACATATAACTGCATGTAATAGACACTACTATACAGGGACAGTATACACCTATTTACATATAACTGCATGTAATACACTACTATACAGGGACAGTATACACCTATTTACATATAACTGCATGTAATAGACACTACTATATACGTACAGTATACACCTATTTACATATAACTGCATGTAATAGACACTACTATACAGGGACAGTATACACCTATTTACATATAACTGCATGTAATAGACACTACTATAAAGGGACAGTATATACCTATTTACATATAACTGCATGTAATAGACACTACTATACAGGTACAGTATACACCTATTTACATATAACTGCATGTAATAGACACTACTATACAGGGGCAGTATACACCTATTTACATATAACTGCATGTAATAGACACTACTATACAGGGACAGTATACACCTATTTACATATAACTGCATGTAATAGACACTACTATACAGGGACAGTATACATCTATTTACATATAACTGCATGTAATAGACACTACTATACAGGGACAGTATACACCTATTTACATATAACTGCATGTAATAGACACTACTATACAGGGACAGTATACACCTATTTACATATAACTGCATGTAATAGACACTACTATACAGGGACAGTATACACCTATTTACTTATAACTGCATGTAATAGACATTACTATAAAGGGACAGTATACACCTATTTACATATAACTGCATGTAATAGACACTACTATACAGATACAGTATACACTATTTACATATAACTGCATGTAATAGACACTACTATACAGGGACAGTATACACCTATTTACTTATAACTGCATGTAATAGACATTACTATAAAGGGACAGTATACACCTATTTACATATAACTGCATGTAATAGACACTACTATACAGGGACAGTATATACCTATTTACATATAACTGCATGTAATAGACACTACTATACAGGGACAGTATATACCTATTTACATATAACTGCATGTAATAGACACTACTATACAGAGACAGTATACACCTATTTACATGTAACTGCATGTAATAGACACTACTATACAGGGACAGTATATACCTATTTACATATAACTGCATGTAATAGACACTACTATACAGAGACAGTATACACCTATTTACATGTAACTGCATGTAATAGACACTACTATACAGGGACAGTATACACCTAGTTACATATAACTGCATGTAATAGACACTACTATACAGGGACAGTATACACCTATTTACATATAACTGCATGTAATAGATACTACTATACAGGTACAGTATACATCTATATACATATAACTGCATGTAATAGACACTACTATACAGGGACAGTATACACCTATTTACATATAACTGCATGTAATAGATACTACTATACAGGAACAGTATACACGTATTTACATATAACTGCATGTAATAGACACTACTATACAGGGACAGTATACACCTATTTACATATAACTACATGTAATAGACACTACTATACAGGGACAGTATACACCTATTTACATATAACTGCATGTAATAGACACTACTATACAGGGACAGTATACACCTATTTACATATAACTACATGTAATATACACTACTATACAGGAACAGTATACACGTATTTACATATAACTACATGTAATAGACACTACTATACAGGGACAGTATACACCTATTTACATATAACTGCATGTAATAGACACTACTATACAGGGACAGTATACACCTATTTACATATAACTGCATGTAATAGACACTACTATACAGGGACAGTATACACCTATTTACATATAACTGCATGTAATAGACACTACTATACAGGGACAGTGTACACCTAGTTACATATAACTACATGTAATAGACACTACTATACAGGGACAGTATATACCTATTTACATGTAACTGCATGTAATAGACACTACTATACAGGGACAGTATACACCTATTTACATATAACTGCATGTAATAGACACTACTATACAGGGACAGTATACACCTATTTACATATAACTGCATGTAATAGACACTACTATATAGGGACAGTATACACCTATTTACATATAACTGCATGTAATAGACACTACTATACAGGGACAGTATACACCTATTTACATATAACTGCATGTAATAGACACTACTATATAGGGACAGTATACACCTATTTACATATAACTGCATGTAATAGACACTACTATACAGGGACAGTATACACCTATTTACTTATAACTGCATGTAATAGACACTACTATACAGATACAGTATACACCTATTTACTTATAACTGCATGTAATAGACACTACTATACAGATACAGTATACACTATTTACATATAACTGCATGTAATAGGCACTACTATACAGGGACAGTATACACCTATTTACTTATAACTGCATGTAATAGACACTACTATACAGATACAGTATACACTATTTACATATAACTGCATGTAATAGACACTACTATACAGGGACAGTATACACCTATTTACTTATAACTGCATGTAATAGACATTACTATAAAGGGACAGTATACACCTATTTACATATAACTGCATGTAATAGACACTACTATACAGGGACAGTATATACCTATTTACATATAACTGCATGTAATAGACACTACTATACAGATACAGTATACACTATTTACATATAACTGCATGTAATAGACACTACTATACAGGGACAGTATACACCTATTTACATATAACTACATGTAATAGACACTACTTTACAGGGACAGTATACACCTATTTACATATAACTGCATGTAATAGACACTACTATACAGGGACAGTATACACCTATTTACATATAACTGCATGTAATAGACACTACTATACAGGGACAGTATACACCTATTTACATATAACTGTATGTAATAGACACTACTATAAAGGGACAGTATACACCTATTTACATATAACTGCAGGTAATAGACACTACTATACAGGGACAGTATACACCTATTTACATATAACTGCAGGTAATAGACACTACTATAAAGGGACAGTATACACCTATTTACATATAACTGCAGGTAATAGACACTACTATACAGGGACAGTATATACCTATTTACATATAACTGCATGTAATAGACACTACTATACAGTATACACTATTTACATATAACTGCATGTAATAGACACTACTATACAGATACAGTATACACTATTTACATATAACTGCATGTAATAGACACTACTATACAGGGACAGTATACACCTATTTACTTATAACTGCATGTAATAGACACTACTATACAGGGACAGTATACACCTATTTACATATAACTGCATGTAATAGACACTACTATACAGGGACAGTATACACCTATTTACATATAACTGCATGTAATAGACACTACTATACAGGGACAGTATACACCTATTTACATATAACTGCATGTAATAGACACTACTATACAGGGACAGTATACACCTATTTACATATAACTGCATGTAATAGACACTACTATACAGGGACAGTATACACCTATTTACATATAACTGTATGTAATAGACACTACTATACAGGGACAGTATACACCTATTTACATATAACTGCATGTAATAGACACTACTATACAGGGACAGTATAAACCTATTTACATATAACTGCATGTAATAGACACTACTATACAGGGACAGTATACACCTATTTACATATAACTGCATGTAATAGACACTACTATACAGGGACAGTATACAGCTATTTACATATAACTGCATGTAATAGACACTACTATACAGGGACAATATACACCTATTTACATATAACTGCATGTAATAGACACTACTATAAAGTATTGATATATACTAGGTTACAATATTATTATTATCTCATCAGTATCCTCCAATTATGTTGATACGTCTCAGGAGTGTCCTCCCACGTGTTACGTATTGTAATTATGAATATTAAAAATTAATAGCAGTAAAAAAAACTATTGTCAGCGATATCTACAATTAATATAGCAGAACTTTGTCAATACACTTCCGTAAGATGATATTAAATCTCTGCAGTGTACTCCAAAATATTACTATTGAGCCATCTTATAAGTTGGACAACAATATTATTATTAAAAATTAATATTTAATCCTTTGTTCTGATAAGTGATCTTTGTAGACACCTTGAATTATATTTATGTAAAAACTAGTTTGTGAATCAATTATATATGCTTATTCTGTTATAATTTTCTATATTAAATAGCCCATAAAATATATCTCTAAAAATTAACCTTACTTACAATAAATCTCTTAATAAAATATCACAAATGAGAATACCAGAACAGTATATAATTATCCAGCAATATTTACTCCAATTCCAAAATATGGACTACTAACTTAACAATGCTTAGTTAAAAATATAACAAGATACTTCACAAAATCTTGCTAAATCTCAATAAATCTAAGAGAACTTTCAGAAACCTATAATTAAACTGTTTAGCCCACAAATGGTTATATATAACTTCAATTAAACCATCCGAAATTTAAATACACTAGTAAATGCAATTTTTATAATATATCACAGTAGCTCCAATGACTTAAAGGGACAGTCTAGTATAAATTAAACTTTCATTATTCAGATAGGACTTTTAATTTTAATCAACTTTCCAATTTACTTTTATAAAAAAAATTGCTTTTTTTTGTTGGTATTCTTAGTTTAAATTAAACATAGGTAGTCTCATATGCTAATTTCTAAACCTTTGAGGGCTGCCTCTTATCACAGGCTTTTTAAATCTCTTTTCAACACAAAGAGACAGAAAGTACACGTGGGCCATATAGATAACACTGTGTTCAGGCACAGGGGCTTATTTAAGATTTAGCACAAAACAATGCTAAATTTAAGACAATAGATAATAAACAGTCACCGTCATGTGATCAGGGGGCTGGATGAAGGTTCCTAGATACAAGGTAATCACAGAGGTAAAAAGTACATTAATATAACTGTGTTGGTTATGCAATACTGGGGAATGGGTTATAAGGAAAGTGGAGAGCTGATTAAGCGTGCAGCAACTTAAGGGTTAACTTTTGACTTGATTGCTAGGTGTATTACTGCCTAGGTGTCTTAGCTGGTATTACAACTAGAGGGAGATGTTGCAGAGCCTATATTAGGGGCTGCAGGCAGGAAGTAGGGTCACTAACCTGTTTCCTGTCTTGCAGGTGGAACAATGGTGAAGCCTGATTGCTCTTCCAGGGCTCCATGGTGGTTTGTCGGTGAACAGGAGACACCTGAAAAGAGGAAGAAAGCATCAGTCTCTACAATGGGTGATATTATCCCTCCCTCTCCTTCTGTGCCCTCTTCTATGCCTTCTCCCCATGCTACATATTCTCTCCTGTCTTCTTCTGCAGCTGCTCCTGCTGCCCCTTCTTTTCTCCCTGCCTATTCTATATCTCTCCCTTCTACTTCTGTTCTGTTATTTTTTTTCCTCCCCTTCTTCTACCCCTGCTCTATTTTCTGTCCCCTCTGTTGCCCCTTCTGTTCATTTCCCTCATTACTCTTTGGCCCCCATTGCCTCCGGGAATTCCACCTTTTATGTCCGGATTTGCCCCCATTGCCCCTGGTCTCCCCCCCCCCCGAGGCCCTGGTCCTGCCTCCCTTCAGAGCTTTTTAACATCCGGGCAAGTTGTTGAGCCCATGTCCCCCCTCCTCTTGGAAGACACGGCTGTGTCTGACGGATCCGCCTCTCCCCCTCTGACTCCCGGACAGAGGGTGGTCAGTGGAGGCGAGGCGGATCAGAGGCCTACTACACCTCATGGCTTAGGAGCCATGCGGTCGTCCTCGACATCTCCTGGGCCTTGCGTGCGCGTGACATCACTAACTCTGCCCCCCGTGACGTCACGCCCCCTCTGTGTCTCTGCGCCATCTGGCTCTGAAAATCTAAGTGCACAGAGACCGTAAGCAATGAGGAGACAAGCCAGGAAGCGGCCATCGACCACACGGATACCCACTAAGGTAAGTGGGGTATCCGGAGCTGGCGATGACCGCCTGGGGAGTGAGACAGCTTTCAAAAAAGGGCAGTGTGGCGGTAGGAAGGGAAAGGAGCCCATAAAAAAGATACAAGGGGTTAAAAAGGCTGCACGAAATAGGAGGGAGACAGTTAGAGAAGGACATAAAGTATGTGAATTAACCCCTACTGGGAAAAGCATAAAAAATGCAGGGGGTTACATGAATATTTTATCAAGCCTTAAAAGAGGCTGCTAGCTAGGGGGGCATGCAGTTTACAGGTTGTGGGTGGACTACAGACACAGGAGCAGGGTGCAAAGGGCCTCATTGTCGACTCCAGTGATACCCCCACTTACCCTCTTTTTTACAGGTTTCAATGGCGTCATCGGCTACTGCAGTTTCTCTCACTGAAGCTGCTGCGCCGATGCAGATGCAGGCTGGGACATCAGCGGCTACTGTGACTCCAACGGCGAGATAGATCCCCCGACCTACACCTTTAATAGCTGTTCCTGCATCTTCTGGAGCTGAGGCGTGGGCGGGAACTGGTGAGCCCCTAATTGCACCACACTTTAGGGGGGAGGATAGTTACTCCACAGGGGATTCTGACCGTTCTTCAGGGTTTAAGGATAAGGGCCAGCGCAAGCTATTTAGATACATTAGAAAGATAGCAGATGCGAAAGGGGCTAGCGCTGTGGGAACAGTTACTTTAGGTGCGTCAGCAGGATCTCAGGGAATAACAGGCACTAGTTCTTTGTCAGGTAGCCAAGCAAGTTCCTCCAAGTCGCTTGTGGCGAGCACATCAGATACTTATCCTTGTATAGTGCACTCGCTGCATTCCCATTTGAAACTGTGTATAGCCAGGCGCATTAAAAAGGGGAGGTACGTCAAGATATTTGAGCTTTCTAGGTTAGCTCAGGATTTGAAGGAAAGGGTAGAAGAGGGGTCAGGAGATGAAAAAAGTTAAGAGGCCTGAGACTTATGAGGAGTGGATGCGTTGCTTCCGCGTGTTGGCTTCCTGTTACTTGGAGGCTAATCCTCAGCATAACCTCAATATCCTCAAATATATGGAAGTCATAGATGAAATTCATACCAGAGGAAAGGGGACGGCATGGCATCAATATGACGCGGAATTCAGGCGCAGGTTAGAATCTAATGCTATTCATAACTTTATGATGAAGGAGATGGATTTGTTCTCGGGTCTAGAATTATCTGATAGTGCAGGGTTAACATCGGCGGGACCCATGGGAGCGTAGGCAGAAACAAGGGGGGCCAAGTCATTTCCAAGGAGAACATCAGCTGGTAAACCCTTCATGACCCCCACATTCACATGTCTAGCGCCCACTCCCCAATCCAAATGTACCCGGGCAACAGGTAGACAGAACACAGCACCCCCTGCTACCCTCACAGCCACAGTGTCTCCGGTGTGCTGGTTCTCAGACACCAAGTTCTTTTGGAGCAAGGTCATGGTAGCACCAGTATCCCGTAGACCACTGACCTCCTTCCCATTCACTTTAACCAGTTGCCGGTGCTGTTGCCGGTTATCCCGGTGGGCAACTTGCACGGGGTCTGCTTCATGTAGGATGCCCCAGCATTCTTCCTCCTCTACGCAGTGGGCAGCAGGCTGAGGGTTACGTGGGTTTCCGCCGGCGGGTCTTCTCCAGGATTGTGCTTGGTTCGCTGTGTTTAGGGGACACTCTGGTCTTTTGTGCCCTAGTTGCTTACATCCAAAGCACCGAATAGGCTGTGAGTAATCCCGTGAGTTGAACCGGGCTGTCTGAGGATAGTTTGTGGCTGAAGGCGGTATGGTAGAGCGGTGCGCCGGGGGTTGGTAACTGGTAGCTGCTGGGGTGACTGTGGGTCTGTACTCCACTCTGGCAGGGATCTTAGTGGTAGCAGTGTCCAGTTTGCGGGCATCCGTATACTCATCTGCCAGGCGAGCAGCTTCATGCAGGGTGGAGGGTTACGGTCCCGAACCCACTCTCTAACTCCTGCGGATAACTTGTCAAAGCAATGTTCAAACAGGAATAGCTGCAGCACCTCTTCCACAGATACGGCTTGGCACCCCGCCATCCAGTGAGCTGCTGTGCGGTGCACCTTACATGCCCACTCAATGTAGGAATCTCCAGCTAGTTTATCAGTGTCTCTGAACTGCCCCCTGTATGCCTCCGGTGTAACCGCATACCTGGAGAGCAGAGCCTCTTTTACAACATTATAATCCCTGACTTCCTCATCTGGAATGGCCCGAAAAGCCTCACTGGCCCGGCTGGATAATTTTCCGGATAATATCGTGACCCAGTCCTCTGCAGGTACCTTGTGTAGTGCACATTGTCTCTCAAAATCCGCAAGGTACCCATCAATCTCTCCTTCTGTTTCAATGAAGTTTTTAAAAGCTGCAAAATGTACCTTTCTCTTTTCCACTGGGGTTACTGTGACTTGGGCTGCTGCAGCGCTGCTTTGGCGAAGTAGGTTGGCATCAACAGCTGCTATGACCCGGTCGATAATTTCGGCAGTCGGGTTGGGGCCATAATGTGCCAGTCTTATTTTAACCGCCCGGTCAAAGCTTGCTTCTTCGGAGTTCTGTCTGATATGCTGGGCTCATTGGTTCTTTCGGGCCCTTGTACTCCGTCCATCTCGGTCAGTATTGTAATAATCTCCCTCTTCAAGAAGTCGCTTTTTTAAGTCCCGTAACAAGCAAACTGTGTTCTCTGTCTGCTCAGTCTGATTATTGCTGTGTGTGCAGTAACTCACAATTATTCCTTGAAGCAACACTTTCCCTTCTACTTTACTTTTCCCAGACTTAACAGTATAACAACTCACTGTACAGTTGTTCTAGCAGGTCTTTAAGGGTGGCTCTTTTCAGCCTTTCATACTGTATTCCCATTAGGTCCGGATGTGTAGTTGCTCTTCTGGACTATGAGGACTAACCCGTCACTTGCCACCAATTGTAGCGGAGAGGCAGTAGGATCCGCAATATCTTTTAGTTAGGCAGAGACATCCTCATCTTAAAAATGTTGTCTAATTAATTCAGTCCAAGTTTAAGTCTAAATCAGCCATTTATTTTGCTTCTAGCCACTGCTTAAAACTGGTGCAACAACAACAACTGCTAACAACAACTGTCTTAGACAATACAGTTACTCAAAACTGAAGTTAACCCCTCCACTACTGTTGAATTTGCACCCTGTACCTATAATGGGCACAGGGTGACTTAACATAATGCCTGAATCCATAATCCGTAGGGAGGTTGACAGAGGGGTCTGTCACAGGCTCCATTTAGGCCGGCTCCTGCGGGAAAGGGCCCATACACCCCTGAAGTTAGGGGAAATTTGTAGCCTGCTTAGGGATTTCCCCTACCAGGCGGCAGGCTTCCTCAGATCAGGTTTATCATATGGTTTTCGCATTCCAGTTAGGCGTCCCGTTTTCCCCTCTCCTGTGGTTCGTAATCTTAAATCAGTTGTTCAACACCCCCAGGCCGTTGCAGAAAAATTAGCAAAAGAAGTAGATTTGGGGCGTATGGCGGGTCCTTATTCGTGCGTCCCTTTAGAGAACCTAGTTATCTCCTCACTCGGTATAGTGCCAAAGAAGGAGCCAGGGAAGTTTAGGCTAATTCAGAATTTGTCTCACCCAGAGGGGGCGTCTGTGAATGACACTCTCGACGAAGGAGACACTTCAGTATTATATCAGTCCTTCAAGTCTGCCCTGGCGGTCATTCAAGGGCTTGGTCCAGAGGCAGAGATGGCAAAGGTGGACATAGAATCTGCCTTTCGCCTCCTTACTATTCATCCGGAGAGCTTCTACCTGATGGGATGCATGTTTCAGAATCGGTACTACGTGGATCGCTGCTTGCCAATGGGTTGCGCCATATTGTGCGCATATTTTGAACTGTTTAGTTCATTTTTGCATTGGGCAGTGGTTCACGAGTCCGGGCTGGGGCAGGTAGCCCATTATTTGGATGATTTCCTTTTCTTAGGAAGGGCGGGATCTGGGGATTGCGCTAGGCTTCTGGCTAGCATGAAGCAATTGTCCTCGCGTTTAGGCGTTCCGCTTGCAGCCGAGAAGACAGAAGGCCTGTGCACACGCCTTGTATTCTTAAGCATAGAAATTGACACCGTGGATGGAGAATGCAGGTTGCCAAGAGCAAAAGTTGACTCTGCATTGTCAGCTATCCAGGCCACCAGGGAGGCTGGGAGGTCCATGCGTCAGGAATTTCAGTCTTTGCTAGGCCTATTGAAGTTCACGTCCAGGGTTATCCCGATGGGTAGGATATTTAACCGCAGGATGGAAGCTGCAACTAGGGGGCTTAGGCTACCTAGGGCCCCGGTGAGAATTTCTTTAGATATCCAGAAAGATCTTGCAGTTTGGTTTTTGTTTTTGCGGGAATTCAATGGCGCGAGGATCTGGTTGCCCACACCGGTCAGCAGCCAGCAACTGCACTTGTACACCGATGCTGCAGGGAGTCATGGGTTGGGGACTTATTTTGAGGGATCTTGGTGTGCAACCACCTGGCCGGCCGAATGGAACGGCACAGGGTGGTTAAAAAACTTGAAATTACTTCCTCATTTTAGTGGCTGTAGAGTTATGGTACGGGCGATTACAGAACCGGGCCATCAATTTTTGGTGCGACAATCTGAGCGTAGTTCACGCCATCAATAGGCTGTCTGCTTCTTCCCCCCGGTAGTTAACGTCTTGCGCCAATTAGTCTTGCACTGTTTGCGGCATAACATTTCATTCACGGCCAGGCATGTGCCGGAACACGCAACGCGCCCGCTGCTGTAGCTCAGGGTGATGTCTGTCCTGCTTATCTCTGGCAGGTGGTGAGTTCTGGGGAACTGTGCTAAAGTTACTACAAGGGTCGCTGGCAACAAAAACCTGGCAATCATACCAAAGGTATTGGGGCGAATGGGAGGATTTTTTGTCCAGACAGGGGTTATACTGGAGAATGCAGGACACACACAGTTTTTTGCAGTGGGTTGCATGCTTGCACAAGAAGGGCCTGGCTCCGGGCGCCATTGGCAGCAGGGCGGCAGGCATTTTTTTTCTTCTACAAATTGTATGGAGTCCCAGACGTACCCAAATCATTTTTAGCTAGGGCAGCTATTAAGGGAGCGCATAGATTGAAAGGGGTAAATAGGGACTTTAGGGAACCAATCACTAGGGAGAGACTAAGTAACATGATGCAGGTCCTCCCGACAGTCTGCAGCTCTGAGTACGAAGTCGTCCTCTTTGCAGCAGCATTCTCCCTAGCATACTTTGCTGCGCTGCGTATTAGTGAGTTGGTAGCTCCATCTAAGGTTTCGGCAGGGTCAGCGCTGCTTAGGGATCATGTGAGGATTGAAGGGGAAGCTATTTTAGTTTTAGTGGCACGTTCCAAGACGGATCAGATGGGTAAGGGTAGATGGCTCAATTTGCTTTCGCAGGTGGAGCCATCAATCTGCCCAGTTAGGTTGTGCAGAAGGTACTTGGAAATTAGGCCAGGTGTTGAGGGGGCGTTCCTCGTTCACAAAAATGGTTCATTCTTATCTCAGTTTCAGTTTTGGGTAGTCATGAAGAAAGTGGTTTTGAGCTTAGGTTGGAATCCATCTGTGGTGGCCCCACATTCAGTAAGGATTGGTGCCGCTACGGACGCGGCCTTGGCTGGGTCTTCTGAGGGTGAAATTAAGGTCTTAGGTCGGTGGGCTTCAGATAAATTTAAGAAATATGTATGACCACGGAAGCAAGACGTTGTTTAGCAATTTTTCAGGTAGCTCTGATTTGTTTTTGCTGTTGTTTAGGTGTGGGAAGCCAGGTTTGTTTTATTTCTTTGTTATTGCATGTGAGGGCTGCCGTGCAAAAGAGTATGGCTATTGGGACATTCGTATGTCCATTGGGCAGCTTTGCGTGCAGCAGCAAGTGCAGGAGGCTTGCAGTTGGGGTTGCTGTCACGAAGGATGGGCATTCGTTGGCTGGGAAAGCGAGGAATGATGTGGTCGGATTTGCAGACTCAAGTGGCCGAGGCCAGAAGGCGTGGGGGTGCCCCCACGTGATTGTATTGCACTTGGGGGGAAATGATGTTGGGACTATGCCCATGGGGGATCTGGCTAGTGTCATGCTAGCGGACATTAGGTGGTTGGCGACTCAGTTTCCTGGGGTCAAAATTGTTTGGTCGCAAATTATTTCCAGAAATGTTTGGAGGCATATGAGTTCTCATAAGGCAGGTTTTAGGGTGAAGAGAAAGCTGAATAGGGATGTAGGTAAGGCAGTGTTAGCAGCAGGGGGTAAGGTCATCACCCATAACATCAGGATTGATTCCCCTGGTCTCTTCTGCAGGGATGAGGTAGATCATTCAGACACGGGTACCGATCTGTTTTTGAACAATATTAGGCGTTCCCTGTCTTCCCTTTGTTTTTAGTGGCGACAAGAGTTCCGTGTCCTCTTTTGGGTGGCGGCAGCAGGGGTGTGACAAATATCCAGTTGGGACAGCCTGGCGGGTGAAAAGAGGAGGGGGACAGGCGAGCACATTCAACGACAGCCGCAAGGGTCGACGCTCGGTGGCTCCCTGCACGATCCCTCTTAAAAAAGCCCTCAAGGCTGTCGAAATGGGGGGCACCCCCCATTCCTTTAGGGCGGTCTCGCCCCTTTCTTAGGAGTTTTAGGACAGGGATGTTTCTTGCCGGTTATTGTTATTAAGTTATTTAAGTTTAAGTATTAAGTTATTCTCTAATAAATGCAACCCTTATCCCCGGACGGGGAAGGGTTTTTTCCTCCCATAACTTGTGTCCGTGTGTTATTGGGGTTATTGGGTTAAGTGTATTGTATCACATAGCAGGTAAGATATAGAAAGTTTCACCGTTAAGGGATTATCTATCTTTTAAAACAATAACAATTCTATGGTAGACTGTCCCTTTAATAAATATTAATGCCTGACTCTCTTCTCAATAGTAATTGTCTTAGCACTAGTATGCTTAATACATGAAATATACTGGTCTATTTAATGCTAGCGACGTGACTATATAATACCCCTTCAAATATCAGCTACAATTTAGCTATAGCTTTAGAATACTTTAATTTAAATATTAAATTTACTTAACAATCGCTTATACTTTACAAAATAACCAGATGAGAGTTCAGCTTTTTCCAATAAATTATTTTCACTGTCATATAAAGAGTGTGCAATTCTGGGAATAAAATGTTAGGCTCAATTTTGCTTTCTGTAATCCAAGGCAGCAGGTTAAGTCAGAGCTTGAAATTCAGCAGCATGAACCTTTTTACTCCTTTGCATCAGACTTTTTTTATCAAGTGATTAAAGCCTACCTCGATTTCTAATCCTTGGTGAAGTTAAGTTAATGCCCTAATTGGAGCTGAACCTCTCATTGGCCCGGAGAAATGTATGTCTTTTAACAGCCAACCCCTTTTGGTTGTAATACCATTTCTGAACCACCGGAGGGCAACATAAGCATTAAAAACAGTTTCATTATTAAACACTGCTACAGCTTAATATATACACCTCAAAGTGTTCATTAAACACACCTATAATTTCCAGCATTAATAAATTATATGTTTAATATGTATGGGACCATTTGATACTATTGTAAATGCACACATCAATACTAAATATGACATGTGACGTGAGTCACCAAGATCTGAGGGCCTGTTATGGAACATTCTTTGGGCTGGAGGTACATGGGCTTAAGGATACCCAGACTGCATGGAAATGTGGAATTGTATATGCTGGACACCCCATGTACTTTCATAACTCTGTCTTATGTCCATGCCACCCTGTATCCTTAAATACAGGATGGGTACAGGGTGTGAGTGCCCCTTGTGGGAGCAATTGTGACTCTATAAGCCAAGTGGGCATAAAGGTTAATAAGAGCTGTTCTTATATTCTGTAATAAAATGTATTTTAATTTCTAATCTGATTGTGTCTCAGGAGTCTGTCTGGGTAAACTGATTGTGTTCCTGTGTGATTATGTTAACTGGACTGCCCAACATCAGATTGTCTGAGTAAACTTTCTTCCCCAGTTAATTAACTTAATATGTTAATCTGTTTTACCTGTGAATAGACAATTGTTAGAGGTTTGATGTATTGTTCATATGTTTGCTTTACTGTTTAACCAATGCCCTCTGTAACCTGAAGCTCTGTGACTCTGGAATGCCAGGGTGTATAAATCTGTGTGCTGCTTTTAAATAAAGTGTTAATTTTTGTGTTCAGACCCCTGAGTGTTGCCTCAGTTCTGTTCACCTATATAACTTTAGACTGCGGTCAAAGGGAGATACCAGGAGCTATTTCTCTGGATAAAGGGATGTCCAGGACAAGGGAAGTGTTCTGACTGAGGTACTTATTCGGGGTACCATGCGGTCGGTCATATTTGGTGGCAAGCGCTGGGATTGATTTCTTGTCCTGCTGACAGAGAAGGAGAGGCACTGTCACCCGCAGCTATGGAAGCGGGGCAACTATGGCGAATGCAGCAAGTGCTGACCCATCTTGACGAACCTGTTTCTGCACAGGACAAGCTGGGTTGGAGGGATGTGCTGCCTAGCTTTCAGTCCCTTAGCAGCACTACAAAGATGCGCCAATGGCAGCCAGTGAAAGATCGCAGCCAAACGATAATAGATGATGCAAAGGAAAAATTCCACAGCAGAGTGTGGAGAAGGTTGTCAATCTACGGAGCCAACCCAGCAGCAGTCCGCGTAACGAATAGGTGCTGAAGCAGATCACCAGGTATCAGAATATTCGGACAGCTGAGATGCTGGGATCAGATACCTCTAAATGGGAAGTTCCGATATGGGACTTCGAGCGGCAAGTCAAAGTCGCCCTTGCTGTTTTAGGAGGGCCAGTTCCAGAGGAGATGTGCCTGGAATGGAGAGCCCTGATTCGGCTAGAGATGTGGGAAGATGCACTGGAGAATTGTTATGGCTGCAAAGGCAAAGCCCTGCCCTCCCCAGAACAGAGCTTCGGGGACCAGATAAACTTGTGGCTCTGCTTACTGAAAGGACAACCCACAGGTGAGGGGATAGCCGAACTGAAGTGTCTGGTGCAAAGAGAGGTTGAGCTTGAGGATCGGTACAGACCGTTATATTGGTTTGCAGACAGGTGGCATTAGAGGGCAGAAACGCACTATTCCCCGGAAGGTGATGACTTTGGTGGCCCCAGCTTATTATGGGAAGCATTTGAGGAGAAAGTTGACTTTGGCAGTCTCAAGGGATATCAATTCTAGGACATTCAAAGCAAGAGGCAAGAACTGTTACAGCCATCGAAAGCACTTGCCTTAGAACCTGACCTGACATGGTTTATCTATCAGGAATGGTACCTTGAGGTGGATTACCTAGAACTGCTGAAAAGTGGTCCTTTACTTACTTAAGAGGCAGCGGATCTAGTGGACTTCTGTGAGAGGCTTGAATCCTACAATAGAATGTTGTAGGTTTTAAATTACAATATGAACCACAACTGCAGAAGTAAATATTAAGTTTAAATACATTTGGTAATGTAGTTGAAACCTTGCAATTGGAAATAAGAGTTCAATGGAAGGCAGCTGTAGACATGTAATTATTTCACAATGAGCACAAGGTAGCTTAAATTTATTCTTAGGTTTAGAATGTAGCAATTCTTATTTGTTGTGCAAAGCAAGGGTAACAATTTGCCAACAAATAAGTATGCATATGTTCTTAAAAAAGACAGTAAATTAACCATTAATATTTGTAATGGTAATTACATATAGATTTGTTAGGACAAACTATAACCTTATTTGCAGTGAGGATATTCAGCACAAAATGTTAGGAAACTAGTTTTCATTGAATTAGAGCAGACAACCTTATTGTTTATATCCTTAATGAACAGAATAAGTAACTTGAGAAAAACAGTACCTTGTACGTTTTGAGCACAGAAAGTACTTGCAAGCAATGATGCAATCCTTGTAATTCTCTTCTGCAACAATCCAAGAAGTCTGAGTGAAACTGTAGAGCTCTGTTGGAAATCAAACTCTGTTTGCAGCCATGCTGGTGTGATGTCACAGCAGTGGGAGGAGCT
The DNA here is from genome assembly GCF_027579735.1 of Bombina bombina. Classification (NCBI taxonomy): domain Eukaryota; kingdom Metazoa; phylum Chordata; class Amphibia; order Anura; family Bombinatoridae; genus Bombina; species Bombina bombina. The sequence goes on from NC_069509.1 coordinate 745,365, forward strand.
TAAAACGGAGCAGGCTTTACACACAATGAGGAAGAAAAAGTTGTAGCTTTATAACATGAACAATTCCTGTGAAAATGATCAGAATCAGCACAAGGTTAGTACAATTTAGAATCTTCAGTAAGACTTGAAACTCCTCTGAGTAATTAGAATTACCAAGCAATGATGGAAGGAAGTGCTGGTAATTTATACAGGTGCCTAATTAATGTTAAATCTTGCCTTAAAGGTATAGCATATGCAGTGTAGATTACCCTTGTCTTAAAGGTATAACATGCTTTAATGGTGGAATAAAGTGAAATCATGACAGAACTCCCCCGTCAAGGATTATCTCAGAGGATCATGATCTGGGTTTCAAAGGAAACCTACGATGAAAGCGAGACAAAAGTTTTGGTGCGGAAAGATTAGTGGCAGGCTCCCAAGAATCATCATCAGATGTGAATCCCTTCCAAAGAACAAGATACTGAAGCTCACCGTTTAAATTCCTAGAGTCCAGTATGGACTGAACCTCATATTCTTGGTCGGTATGAGGAAGGTTAGGCACTATTGGAGAATCAACGTTCAAATCTCTGACTTCACGATACGTTTTTAATGATACGTGAAAAGTAGAATGAATCTTCAAAGAAGGTGGCAAAGACAAAGTAACTGCGTTTCGGTTGACTATAGACACAATAGGAAAATGCCCGATAAATTGTGATGCCAACTTCTTAGAGGGATAGGGGAGTTTGAGATTACGTATGTTGCACAATTATCCCTTGCATCCACCAGGATCACATTGAAGAAATCCACTTTGGATATGTTCTGGATAATATCCTCTGCGCTGTGTAATAAATGTAGTAACCCCTAGTGTCACCTCACTACACTATTCACTTTTACCAACAATCCCAGGTAAATATTGTATGTGTAGTTCTACAGAAATATAGCCACTATACTGTACTCATAGTAATTCCAGGCTAAATGATTTTCAGACACTCAGTTCTTTACCAGAGAGAGAGCTTTAATTAGAATTTGCCCATATTACAGAAAGGTTACAGAGACAGTTACATAAAAAGGTTGTCAGTCATACCCCCAAACATACAATGTATCCTATCTCACAGTTATTACAGGGTGTGTGTCTCTCTGTGTGTGTGCTTACCAAAACCCTTTCTTCCTATCTAGAATGACTGTGCGGTTGCATGTGTGTGTTTGTGTATGTGAATGCATGTGTGTGTAGTAGAGTGTCTGTGTGTGTATACCTACCAACCTTCCATCCCAACTGCCCCCATCCCTCTCAGCTGTCCTGTTTATATCCTGAGATCTTTCTTGTAAAGGGTGAAGTACTTTGCATATGTAAAGACCTTGTCTCTTTGTTGTTAGTTTTATCTACCTGTGTCAATAATCACATCCTTCCATAAAATGCAGACTTTTGTTACACATATATACAGACACACATATTGTATATACATTCTATATCAGTTCTATGCAAATTTATACCTACAACGTATTGATAACCAAACATTATTTCCAATATTGTATTTAGGAGCAGGGGATCTATTTTTGTCATAATAATATTTTTGATGTTCTTTTGCTGATTTGATATTTTCACAGACAAGTGAAAAAGTTTCTGAGATAGAGTTTACTAAATCATTAACCATAGGACAAACACTATCAATATACGTATCCATATGAAAAGTAGGATGAAACCCATAGTTAATATAGAAGGGAGAAAATTTTGTGGAACTGTGTATTGTATTGTTGTGAGCGACATCAGCATAAGGGAGAAGAGTGGTCCAATTATCTTGTCTGGAGTTGCACAAACATCTCAAAAACTGTTCTAACCACTGATTGGTCCTCTCGGTTTGTCCATTTGTTTGTGGATGAAATGATGTGCTTAATCTACATTTTATAACAAGGGTCTTGCAGAGTTCTACCCAAAACTTACTGGTAAATTGGGTACCCCAATCTGTTATGGATTTTGGAATTCCATGGAGTTTGAAGACGTGTGAAAACAACATTTGAACAGTTTCAGAGGCTGTAGGCAATTTACGATATGGTAATAAAATGAACCATTTTACTGAAAAGGTCTACCACCACTATTATGGTGTTGTTAGTACTGGATTTCTGGAAGTTCTACTATAAAATCCAACGTTATGTCAGTCCAAGGTTTTTCGGGTGTGGGTAATGAGATTAGATAACCATAGGGACTTTTCCTATCTTTCTTTGAGATCGTACAAATTTTACATGAGTGAATGCAGTTAGTGACATCTTTAAGTACAGTTGGCCACCAGAAATTTCTAGAGATGAGATCCATTGACTTATGAATTCCTGGATGTCCTGCAAGGGAGTTATCATGCATGGTTTGCAAAACCATAGTCCTTAAATTAGGCGGTATGTATATTTGGTTAAGATGATTGTTACAAACTGCTGTTTGTAACTGGCCCTTTAAATGAAAAATTGCCCTGCTTCCCTGGATTTTGGAGAAGCCTATTTCCCAGCCTCCTTCCACATGACTATGGCCCCTGGAAGATTGTGCCCCTGAAAACCTATTAACTTTTGTTGGGTGTGTGTGGCCCTTTGGGAACTGTCTGGGGACATATTGTGACTTTGGTGAACAATGCCCCCTTTAAGACTATGTCCCCAGACCTGTGAAATGACTTGTCCCTGGCTTTCTCCCACTTGGTTCAGTTTCATTGTGTGCCATTAAGAGTTAAATTTTGTTCAGCTTCAAGAAACCTATTCTAAATACAAGTCTGCTGGGATTAGCTCTAATTAGGTTTAGTGATCAACTTTCCCATTGTCTAATCAGACTTCTAGTATTGATAAGGTGGACTGCATTGTTTTATTGTGTGTAAAATGTTATCTGCTGAAGTAATGTTGTGGCCTGTCAAAGGGAGTGTCTCTATCTAATATCAAATGTGTGATGGGGGATTTTATGCCTCCCCCTGAGAGTGTCCTGTTTGCATGTAACCTCAATAAAAAGGAGGCTGTGTGCTCCAGCACATCAGACCTATTTTCTGTCCCTCTAACTTGCAGCTTTGACTCATGTTTGTAGGGGACAGCTTCAGCTAATATCACTATAGGGATTGCTATGTTTTTCATACTCCCTTAGCTACAGGGATTGCTACAGAAGGAAGAGGTTCACCTACTGGAGCCTGGTCGTAGGTCCAGGGCACAGAGCAGACGGCGAGATACCAGCCCAGCAGCGGTGGTTCATAGAGTCTGCGTTACTGATGGTGACTATGCAGCAGTTATAGTGCCCACGGTGCTGCTGCTCCTTTGGTGAGCGCTAGGAGCATCCTTTTCTACGGTCCAACTTCCAGCCAGCCTGGAGGCAACCGTAACATTTGGCGGCAGCGGTGGGATTGGCGTCCTAGCGCAAGGAGCAGCACCACAACAGCACTGGTATCGTAGGAAATTTATTGAGGGCAACGCTAGCCACTGCGCAGCGTCCCTACCTACAGCAGCATGGAGCTGACAAGATACTGGTCAGAACCATGTGAAGAGCACCTCAACCGGATCCGTCGCTATGAGGGCGCGGATTTCGTTCCAGAGGTAAAGAGGCGGCTAGTCCGATATGGTCCAGACCCTGCGCAGGAGGTAGTCAGTCGCATCATCCGGGAATTGGATACGGAGAACAAAGCGGCACGAGCCTTTGAGCGCCAACTGTGGAGTTTGAGGGTATGGACACCTGGTCTCTCTCCCCAGCCGCAGCATGTTCCACAGGGAGAGGAGAGCAGCGACCTCCCTCCCCAGCGGCAGTATACTGTGCAGAGGGAAGAGACAACCGGTCTCCTTCCCCAACCCCAACCAGAGATACCAGAGGCAGCAGGCCTCATAGACTGGTTCTGGGAGGACCCCCAGCAGGCAGGTGGAGATGGGACCGCAGTCTCTCTACCGGCCCTACAGGGATGCTGGGCAGGCAGCCCAGATCCCCAGCGACAGACCCAGCTACAGGGAGGGGAGAGCATCGACCTCCCTCCCCAGCCGGAGTGTGCCTTCCAGGGAGAGGAGACAACCGGTCTCTCTCCCCAGCCGCAGCATGTTCCACAGGAAGAGGAGAGCATCGACCTCCCTTCCCAACGGCCGCCGGAGTATCAGGAGGAGGAGGTAAGCCAATCTCCCCCTCCCCAGCTAACTCCTAACTTGGGCCCAGGGTTAACAGTGAAGATGTTAACCCACACTGACCCCCACGTTCCCTTTGCCACCGGGCAGGACTATGCCCCAATTCCCCCAGCAGAAGAGCTGGCATCAGGACAGAGCGCTGCTGGCCTCTGCCCTACAGACCCCCTTGTTACAGGACTGGCCTGCAAACCCCTCACCCCAGCAGAAGCGCTGGCACCAGGGCAGAGTGCCGCTGGCCTCTGCCCCCCAAGTACCATCAGCTATTTGCCCAGCTGCGCCAGGAAGGCCGAGGATGCTGCACTTTCATCCTGCAACCTGGAACTTACAGGCCAGTACTACGTATTGTGGGGGGGCTACTTTGCTGCTAGCGATTATTTGTGGGTGGGTTGTGAGACTAACTTGGGCACTGACCGGCAGAAGGTCAGGTGCCTGGTTAGTCTCCCTCCAAAAGGGGAGATATGTTACAAACTGCTGTTTGTAACTGGCCCTTTAAATGAAAAATTGCCCTGCTTCCCTGGATTTTGGAGAAGCCTATTTCCCAGCCTCCTTCCACATGACTATGGCCCCTGGAAGATTGTGCCCCTGAAAACCTATTAACTTTTGTTGGGTGTGTGTGGCCCTTTGGGAACTGTCTGGGGACATATTGTGACTTTGGTGAACAATGCCCCCTTTAAGACTATGTCCCCAGACCTGTGAAATGACTTGTCCCTGGCTTTCTCCCACTTGGTTCAGTTTCATTGTGTGCCATTAAGAGTTAAATTTTGTTCAGCTTCAAGAAACCTATTCTAAATACAAATCTGCTGGGATTAGCTCTAATTAGGTTTAGTGATCAACTTTCCCATTGTCTAATCAGACTTCTAGTATTGATAAGGTGGACTGCATTGTTTTATTGTGTGTAAAATGTTATCTGCTGAAGTAATGTTGTGGCCTGTCAAAGGGAGTGTCTCTATCTAATATCAAATGTGTGATGGGGGATTTTATGCCTCCCCCTGAGAGTGTCCTGTTTGCATGTAACCTCAATAAAAAGGAGGCTGTGTGCTCCAGCACATCAGACCTATTTTCTGTCCCTCTAACTTGCAGCTTTGACTCATGTTTGTAGGGGACAGCTTCAGCTAATATCACTATAGGGATTGCTATGTTTTTCATACTCCCTTAGCTACAGGGATTGCTACAGAAGGAAGAGGTTCACCTACTGGAGCCTGGTCGTAGGTCCAGGGCGCAGAGCAGACGGCGAGATACCAGCCCAGCAGCGGTGGTTCATAGAGTCTGCGTTACTGATGGTGACTACGCAGCAGTTATAGTGCCCACGGTGCTGCTGCTCCTTTGGTGAGCGCTAGGAGCATCCTTTTCTACGGTCCAACTTCCAGCCAGCCTGGAGGCAACCGTAACAATGATAATATAAACCATTTTCCTTTAGTTGAAGACTTTGGAGAGGTTTTGTGTCATCATTTTGCTGACAATGTAAGAATTGATTTTGTTTTTCGATTGTGAGACCAATAAAATGTTCTGGAGGAATTACAGGGGTTACATGTTTTGGAAATTGAGGCTTATCATGCATTCTAGAAAGAGCGTCAGCCTTTCCATTTTTGTTCGCAGTACGGTAAGTAATAAGGTAGTTGAACCTTGAAAAATATAGGTTCCAACGTACCTGTCTAGAGGTTAAAGTATGATTTGTTTAAAATATTGTAAGTTTCTATGATCGGTAAATATCAGTATTGGAATAGAAGTTCTCTCGAGGATGTACCTCCAATGTTCTAAAGAACTCTTAATGGCTAAGAGCTCTTTCTCACCAATGGCATAGTTTTGTTCAGCAGTTGACATCATTCGTGAATAAAATGCCACTGGATGTAATGGGTGTTTTAATGATTCTCTTTGCGATAGGACTGCTCCAATTGCAAAATCAGAACCATCGACTTCTAAGACATATTGTAATTGTGGGTTTGGGAAATGTAAAATAGGTGCTGTAGTGAATTAAAATTTTAGAAAATCAAACACTGTTTGAATTTCACTTGTAAATGAAATTTAACTGTAGATTTAGTCAGATTTGTGAGGGATTTGGTTTCTTGAGCAAAATTTTTTATGAATTTCCTGTAAAAGTTAGCAAATCCTAAAAATCTTTGAACTTGTATTTTAGTATTGGATGTTGGCCAATCCTGTATAGCTTGTATCTTAGTGGCCTCCATGTTAATACCATTAGGAGTAATTACATAACCTAGAAAGGTAATTTATTTAGAGTTAAAAATACACTTTTCTGGTTTTGCATATAAAGAATTTTCTCTAAGTCTTACAAGTACGGTTCGGACATGTTTGATGTGTTCAGACAAAGTTTTTGAATAAATCAATATATCATCTAGATATATCACTAAAAATACATCCAAAAGATCTTTAAAAATATCATTAATGAGATATTGAAATGTGGCGGGGGCATTACATAGGCCAAATGGCATCACTGTATACTCATATAATCCGTATTGAGTATGAAAAGCAGTGAGCCATTCATGTCCAGATTTTATTTGGATCAAATTGTAAGCCCCTCTTAGATCTAATTTAGTAAAATAAACAGCCCCTTGGAGTCTTTCTATTAGTTCAGGTATAAGAGGAAGTGGGTAACTATTCTTTCTTCTATAAGGTACGACAAGTCCACGGATTCATCCTTTACTTGTGGGATATTATCCTCCTGCTAACAGGAAGTGGCAAAGAGCACCACAGCAGAGCTGTCTATATAGCTCCTCCCTTAGCTCCACCCCCCAGTCATTCTCTTTGCCTACTCTAAGTACTAGGAAGGGTAAAGTGAAAGAGGTGATAAAATATTAGTTTTTAATTTCTTCAAGCAAGAGTTTTTTGCTTTAAATGGTACCGGTGGGTACTATTTACTCTCAGGCAGCAGATGGATGAAGACTTCTGCCTGGAGGATAATGATCTTAGCATTTGTAACTAAGATCCAGAGCTGTTCCCACAGAGGCTGAGGGATACAAGAAACTTCAGTGTGAGGAACGTTTTCATGCTATATAGCAGTGAGTTATGTTCAGTAATTTTTTCTGGAGAGACTGTGTATTTCAGAAAGGCTGACAGTATCCACATGAGGGTAAGGGTAAGCAGTAATCCTAAGAGCTACAGAAAGGCATTACTAAGCTTGCATAAGGGGCTAATTAATTTCAAAATGGTTGACACTGAGTTTTGAATGTTTGTGGACAAACGTTTTTGAACTGGGAGTGCTGTTAACGTTTTGTGGGCAATAATGTTTTTTGGGCAACTTTATTGAGGGTACACTTGGCTTATCTTTTGGGTCTCAGAACCCACATGGCTATTTTTAATCTGCTCTGGTGCGGTTTTTTGAGTCTGTAGAGACATCGAGTGAGATGGGCGGGACCTATTTTCGCACCTCAGATGCGCAGTTGTTTTCACTCTGCAAGCAGCAAGCTCAAACTCCTGAGGGCCCTTGTGGATGTTTTGGGCCAAATTGAAGCTTTAACCCCATATTTACAATCCCTGAGGGCAGGGAGGCGCCACAGCAGGGCTGTGGCAAGGTGCTGGGGTGTTTTTTTTCCTGATTTAGGCCTTATTTCAATCCGGTTTGCACAATAAAGGGTGAAATGTTACATTTTCTTGTGGAGAAAACTTAACTACACATATTGAATCTGCTATCAAAAAATTATTTTTTTCACTAAATAAAGTGTTTTCATGCTTGTTTGTAGTCATTACTAGCCTGTTCAACATGTCTGACATTGAGGAAAGTCATTGTTCAATATGTTTAGAAGCCATTGTGGAAACCCCACTTAGAATGTGTCCCTCATGCACTGAAAGGTCAATAAATTGCAAAGAACATATTTTAGCTGATAAAAGTATGTTGCAGGATGATTCTCAGTCAGAAAGGAATCAGGTTATGCCATCTAATTCTCCCCAAGTGTCACAACCATTAACGCCCGCACAAGCGACGCCAAGTACTTCTAGTGTGTCTAATTCTTTCACCCTGCAAGATATGGCCGCAGTTATGAATATTACCCTCACAGAGGTTTTTTCTAAGCTGCCTGGGTTGCAGGGGAAGCACAGTAGGTCTAGTGTGAGAACAAATGCTGAGCCCTCTGACGCTTTATTAGCCATATCCGATGTACCCTCACAATGTTCTGAGTTGGGGGTGAGGGATTTGCTGTATGAGGGAGAGATTTTTGATTCAGGAAAGATGTTCCCTCAGACAGACTCAGATATGATGGCTTTTAAATTTAAACTAGAACACCTCCGCTCAGGGAGGTTTTAGCGACTGGATGATTGTGACCCTATTGTAGTTCCAGAGAAATTGTGGAAAATGGACAGATTTCTAGAGGTTCCTGTCTACACTGATGTTTTTCTGGTCTTTAAGAGGATTTCGGACATTGTTACTAAGGAGTGGGATAGACCAGGTATTCCGTTCACCCCCCCCCCCTATTAAGGACAGTTGTGCTTTCAAAGATCCTATGAATAAAAAATTAGAGGGTCTCCTAAAGAAAATATTTATTCATCAGGGTTTTCTTCTGCAACCTATAGCGTGCATTGTTCCTGTAACTACTGCAGCTGCTTTTTGGTTCGAGGCTCTAGAGGAGGCTCTTCAGGTTGAGACCCCATTAGATGATATTCTGGATAGAAGCTAGCTAATTCTTTCATTACAGATGCCGCTTTTCAACTGGCTAAATTAGCGGCAAAGAATTCAGGTTTTGCCATTTGAGCGCGTAGAGGGTTATGGCTTAAGTCCTGGTCTGCTGATGTGTCATCAAAATCTAAGCTTTTAGCCATCCCTTTCAAAGGTAAGACCCTATTCGTGCCTGAACTGAAAGAGATCATTTCAGACATCACTGGAGGGAAAGGCCATGCCCTTCCTCAGAATAAGACAAATAAGATGAGGACCAAACAAAATAATTTTCGTTCCTTTCGAAACTTCAAAGGTGGTCCCTCTACCTCTTCCCCTGCTGCAAAGCAAGAGGGGAATTTTGCTCAATCCAAGTCAGTCTGGAGACCTAACCAGACTTGGAACAAAGGTAAACAGGCCAAGAAGCCCGCTGCTGCCACCAAGACAGCATGACAGCGGGACCAGATCTAGTAGGGGGTAGACTTTCTCTCTTTGCTCAGGCTTGGGCAAGAGACGTTCAGGACTCCTGGGCTTTAGAAATCGTAACCCTGGGGTACCTTTTAGATTTCAAAGATTCTCCTCCAAGGGGGAGATTCCATCTTTCTCAATTGTCTGTAAACCAGACAAAAAGAGAGGCGTTCTTACGCTGTGTAGAAGACCTATATACCCTGGGTGTGATCTGCCCAGTTCCGAAAACAGAACAGGGGTAGGGTTCTACTCCAATCTGTTTTTGGTTCCCAAAAAAGAGGGAACCTTCAGACCAATTTTAGATCTCAATATCCTAAACAAATTCCTCAGAGTCCCATCCTTCAAGATGGAGACCATTCAGACTATTTTACCAATGATCCATGAGGGTCAATATATGACCACCGTGGACTTAAAGGATGCGTATCTACACATCCCTATCCACAAAGATCATCACCAGTTCCTCAGGTTCGCCTTTCTGGAGTGGCGCCTTATCTGGACGATATCTTAATTCAGGCGTCGACTTACCAACTAGCCAAATCTCACACAGACATCGTGTTGGCTTTTCTAAGATCTCACGGGTAGAATGTGAACGTAAAAAAGAGTTCGCTTATCCCTCTCACAAGAGTTCCATTCCTGGGAACTCTGATAGATTCGGTGGACATGAAAAATTTTCTGACGGAGGTCAGGAAATCAAAGATTTTAACAACCTGCCGAGCTCTTCATTCCATTCCTCGGCCGTCAGTAGCTCAGTGTATGGAGGTAATCGTTCTAATGGTAGCGGCAATGGACATAGTTCCGTTTGCTCGCTTGCATCTCAGACCACTGCAACTAGGCATGCTCAGTGGAATGGGGATTATGCAGATTTATCTCCTCAGATAAATCTGGATCAAGAGACCAGAGACTCTCTTCTTTGGTGGCTGTCACAGGATCATCTGTCCCAGGGAATGTGTTTCCGCAGGCCACCATGGGTCATAGTGATGACGGACGCCAGCCTATTGGGCTGGGGTGCAGTCTGGAATTCCCTGAAAGCACAGGGTTTGTGGACTCAGGAGGAGGCTCTCCTCCCGATAAATATTCTAGAACTGAGAGCGATATTCAACACGCTTCAGGCAAGGCCTCAGCTGGCTTTGGCCAGATTCATAAGATTCCAGTCGGACAATATCACGTCTGTAGCATATATCAATAATCAGGGGGGAACAAAGAGTTCTCTATCGATGATGGAGGTTACCAAAATAATTTGATGGGCAGAGACTCACTCTTGCCATCTATCAGCAATCTATATCCCAGGAGTGGAGAACTGGGAAGCGGATTTTCTAAGTTGTCAGACTTTTCATCCGGGGGAGTGGGAACTCCATCCGGAGGTGTTTGCACAATTGATTCAGCAATGAGGCACACCAGAATTGGATCTGATGACGTCTCGTCAGAACGCCAAACTTCCTTGTTACGGGTCCAGGTCAAGAGATCCTCAGGCAGTACTGATAGATGCTCTAGCAGTACCCTGGTCGTTCAACCTGGCTTATGTGTTTCCACCATTTCCTCTCCTTCCTCGTTTGATTGCCAGAATCAAACAGGAGAGAGCTTCGGTGATTTTGATAGCACCTGCGTAGCCACGCAGGACTTGGTATGCAGACCTGGTGGACATGTCATCTCTTCCACCATGGACTCTGCCACTGAGACAGGACCTTCTGGTTCAAGGTCCGTTCCAGCATCCAAATCTAGTTTCTCTGCGGCTGACTGCTTGGAGATTGAACGCTTGATTTTATCCAAGCGGGGTTTCTCTGAGTCGCTCATAGATACCTTGATTCAGGCTCGAAAGCCTGTCACTAGGAAAATTTATTATAAGATATGGCGTAAATATCTATTGGTGCGAATCCAAAGGCTACTCATGGAGTAAGATCAGGATTCCTAGGATTTTGTCCTTTCTCCAAGAAGGATTGGAGAAGGGGCTATCAGCGAGTTCCTTAAAGGGACAGATATCTGCTTTATCAATTCTACTGCACAAACATCTGGCAGATGTTCCAGACGTTCAGACGTTCTGTCAGGCTTTAGTTAGAATCAAGCCTCTGTTTAAACCTGTTGCTCCGCCATGGAGTTTGAATTTAGTTCCTAAAGTTCTTCAAGGGGTTCCGTTTGAACCTATGCATTCCATAGATATTAAGCTTCTATCTTGGAAAGTTCTGTTTTTAGTTGCTATCTCTTCGGCTCGAAGAGTTTCTGAACAATCTGCATTGCAATGCGACTCGCCTTATCTTGTTTTCCATGCTGATAAGGTGGTTTTGCGTACCAAACCTGGATTCCTTCCTAAGGTTGTTACTAATAGGAATATCAATCAGGAAATTGTTGTTCCTTCTCTGTGTCCTAATCCTTCCTCTAAGATGGAGCGTCTGTTGCACAACTTGGACGTGGTTCGTGCTTTGAAGTTTTACTTGCAAGCAACCAAAGATTTCCGTCAAACATCTTCTTTGTTTGTTGTCTATTCTGGAAAACGTAGAGGTCAAAAAGCTACGGCTACCTCTCTTTCTTTTTGGCTGAAAAGCATCATCCGTTTGGCATACGAGACTGCTGGACAGCAGCCTCCTGAAAGGATTACAGCTCACTCTACTAGAGCGGTGGCTTCCACATGGGCTTTTAAAAATGATGCTTCTGTTGAACAGATTTGTAAGGCATGCGACTTGGTCTTCGCTTCATATCTTTTCCAAATTTTATAAATGTGATACTTTTGCTTCTTCGGGGGCTATTTTTGGGAGAAAAGTTCTTCAAGCAGTGGTGCCTTCTGTTTAACCATCTGTCTTGTCCCTCCCGTTCATCCGTGTCCTGTAGCTTTGGTATTGTATCCCACAAGTAAAGGATGAATCCGTGGACTCATCTTACCTTATAGAAGAAAAGTAATTTTATGCTTACCTGATAAATTCATTTCTTCTATGGTACGACGAGTCCACGACCCACCCTGTCATTTTAAGACAGATTATATTTTTTTATTTTAAACTTCAGTCACCTCTGCACCTTTTAGTTTCTCCTTTTTCTTCCTGTACCTTCGGTCGAATGACTGGGGGGTGGAGCTAAGGGAGGAGCTATATAGACAGCTCTGCTGTGGTGCTCTTTGCCACTTCCTGTTAGCAGGAGGATAATATCCCACAAGTAAAGGATGAATCAGTGGACTCGTCGTACTATAGAAGAAATTAATTTATCAGGTAAGCATAAATTTACTTTTTTTTTTTTTTTTTTGGGGGGGGATTTAAAGAAAACTATACAAGCAACTGAATACTCAAAACATCACGCCAAGCATATACCTGACAGTTGAGTGTCGGGAACCAACTTGTTTTGCTAGCTCAGACACACTACCCCACTCAGCTGACCAGGAGTGTAATAATTTCTCATGATGTTTCATCAGTAAGTTTGTCACTGCTTCAAGCAGAAAGTTAACAATAAGCGCCGTCTTTAGAAAGTTTGTGTACAGCGGGAAAGGCACTTATCCGTCTCTTATTCTGCCAAGTAAGGCAATTGCTGCACGATATAATCTTATATGGTATAATATGAAGGTGAGTTTATATTTTCAGTGTCTGTGCACTGCTTACCCGGCCTGTATTATTACCGGGGGGGTGTTGAGAGCCTCTCAGTGAAGAGATTGCCGTAGGCCTCAACGCTCCGGATTAGCTTGCAAAGGTGGAAAGCAGATTAAAATTATATCCTCCAAATCAGAGTGACCTGTAGAATCCATATATTAGGGTAGTAAAGCTGGATAATCAGTTAATTCACTGACAATCGGCAAAGTATCAGTGATCCACACAGAGCTTCTAATTTTGCGACCATTCAAGGTGCTGCCCAGAGACACGCCACATAAATTTACTTTTTTTGTTCTTTTATTTAATTCCCTATAATTCACTATGGGTCTAAGGCTATTGTCCTTGTTACGGACAAAAAATATCCCTGCTCCAGCCGGAGAGGTTGAAGGTCTTATAAAACCCTTTTTCAAATTGTAATGGAAATAACATGACCACAAGGAATGTCTGACCCCTCTAAGAGTTCTATGGGACAATCATACTTCCTGTGCGGTGGAAGATTTTCTGACTCTTTTTTTTGTCAAAGACATCAGAGAAGTCAGAATATTCTTGTTGTATGGTATTTACTGTTGACTGAAGTATATGAAAAGGTGGATAACAAGTGTTTTTGCAGTAATCAGAGTTAAGTTGAATATGAGATGTGGACCAATTAATATTAGGATTATGTAATTTTAGCCAAGCAATTCCTAAAATTACTGGATACATAGGAGAAGGTATAACATCAAATTATATGAACTCAGTGTGGTGTTCTGAAGTGATGACTTGAAGTGGAATAGTATGATACAGAATGGGACCAGAATAAATTTCTTTACCATCAATGACTCTTAAAGACACTGGACAAGTTTTTTTTTATTAATGGTATTTTATTGATAATTGTATTATCATTATGAATATAGTTTATGCTGGCACCAGAATCAATAATCACTTGAGAATTCAGTCGTAGGTCCTCCCACTGTAAAATAATTTTAAGGGAACAATGAGAGGTATTTCTACTGTGAATATTATGACATTTCAAAGTTTTTATAATCTTACCCTTTTTCTGTCGTAACAATAGGGGCAGTCTTTAACAACATGTTCAGAAGCGGCACAATACATGCATAGGTTATTTGTACGTCTCCTGAGTTTTTCTTGTTGGTTGAGAGGTCCCCTGATGAATCCAATGTCCATTGGCTCAGAGGAAGTTTTGGTATTAGTTTTAACATTTGTAGGCGTGTTATACGATGTAAATATAAAAAGAGAGAGAGATGCACTCAACTGAGACGGAACAAAAGCTAGAAAAACTTCTGTGCCTGTTCATTTTCAGTGCCAGGGTGTATACTCTTTTTAGCACACTATGCCCCTTCACAGAGAAAAAATATCCTGTAGCTTATCAGTCTGACCCTGCCCAATGACAGTCCAGCAGAGAAATACCAGGCAATTCTTCTCTGAACAAGAGAAACAACAACCCCAGGCGATCATTTTGGCCTTCTGTGGGCCTCGTCAGTGAGGTGCTGTTGCATCTTTCTAAGGGCATGTGTGCAAGGAGTCAACGTCTGGTTTCCCCTTTTACTCTTAGGGAGACCCAAGAGCAATTTGCATAAATATAAAAAGAGAGAGAGATGCACTCAGCTGAGACAGAACAAAAGCTAGAAAAACTTCCGTGCCTGTTCATTTTCAGTGCCACTCATGGTGCATACTCTTTTAGCACACTATGCCCCTTCACAGAGAAAAATTATCCTGTAGCATATCAGTCTGACCCTGCCCAATGACAGTCCAGTACCTAAATACCAGGCAATTCTTCTCTGAACAAGAGAAACAACAACCCCAGACGATCGTTTCGGCCTTCTGTGGGCCTCACAAGGGCATGTGTGCAAGGAATCCACGTCTGGTTTCCCCTTTTACTCTTAGGGAGACCCAAGAGCAATTTGCATAAATATAAAAAGAGAGAGAGTTGCACTCAGCTGAGACAGAACAAAAGCTAGAAAAACTTCTGTGCCTGTTCATTTTCAGTGCCATCTGAAGAGAACATAGAGGCGCCAATATGGCCTAGTAACATCTATAACCAGGATACTCAGAGGAATATAAAAGAGGGTACTCACAAAGGTGAAGCACCCAATGGTGCTAGTGGGGCAGGCTGGAACAAAACCAATGGTCCAGCTCACTGTATGTGGCAAGTCTGTCAAAAGGTCAGGTGGTGAGTGAATGTAACAGTCGTTCCTGTGAGTGAGAAATCAGAGCTACCATAGCCTAGCATAAATAGTAATTCATGGTTCCACTTACAGTGTGTAGTGCACCTTCAGGTGCAATATTAGTGATCTGGGACCTCTTAGTCGCCCAGTAGTCTAAACAAACTGGGATAAAAAGTGTAACCCCTCAGTGTGTATAATATGTGTAACAACTTCCCATGTCTTGATAATAAGGTGTAAGTAAAGGGGGGAGTGAATTGTAAAAAGGAGGGGAGGGGAGCGTGTGGACGAGTGTAAAGGACTATGAGGATACAATGTATAGTGCTGTGATATACAATCCTCTAATGTGGAATGATATATGACTGCATATATGTGTTAGTAATATATATTGGAATTATAGAAACTGACAAAATATGAGAACAATATGTGTAGGATAAATGTCATAATGTGATATACACTCTTTGGATAAAATGCTAATGCTTCTTGTGAAACTATTGTCAGTCTACAATTGAGAAAATCTCAAAAAATTCAGGACAGGTATGTTATATGGTTTAGAAAAAAAGATATCATACTGGTCAGTGATGCAAACTAGCCACCCCAACGGTAACCCAGAAGTATATATGGATTTAGAGCCATCCTTAGAAATTTAATTAAATGCTCCACTACCTATATTTTCATTAAGGCCAAAAGGTTGTAGGGTCTGTAATTTGTTAATCCAATAGGATTCTCTTCTCCTCAAGGTCAAAAAGGCATCCACCTGGGATCTGGGTACACATTCTATGGGTAAAATACTCATAGGATTCTTCACTGTTCTGTGTGTAACCTGTGAGTTTTAGATTTGTTCTTGATGTTGGAAGCGTGTTCATTTTTCAGTGCCACTCAGGGTGCATACTCTTTTAGCACACTATGCCCCTTCACAGAGAAAAAATATCCTGTAGCATATCAGTCTGACCCTGCCCAATGACAGTCCAGCACCGAAATCCCAGGCAATTCTTCTGAACAAGAGAAACAACAACCCCAGACGATCGTTTCGGCCTTCTGTGGGCCTCACAAGGGCATGTGTGCAAGGAATCCACGTCTGGTTTCCCCTTTTACTCTTAGGGAGACCCAAGAGCAATTTGCATAAATATAAAAAGAGAGAGATATGCACTCAGCTGAGACAGAACAAAAACTAGAAGTTTTTCTAGCTATTGTTCTGTCTCAGTGAGTGCGTCTCTCTATTTTCTTGATTTTATGTAAATTGCTCTTAGGTCTCCCTAAGAGTAAAAGGGGAAACCAGACGTGGACTCCTTGCACACATGCCCTAGAGATATGCAACTGCGCCTCACTGACGAGGCCCAAGAGAGGCCGAAACGTACGTCTGGGGTTTGTTGTTTGTCTTGTTCAGAGAAGAATTGCCTGGTATTGCAGTGCTGGACTGTCATTGGGCAGATCAGACTGATATGCTACAGGATATTTTTTTTCTGTGATAAGGCATAGTGTGCAAAAAGAGACTGCACCCTGAGTGGCACTGGCCTTGTGGACAAGCACAGAAGTTTTTCTAGCTATTGTTCTTTCTCAGTGAGTGCGTCTCTCTATTTTCTTGATTTTGTGTTATAAGATGTAAGCATTATTTTATGGGATATTCTGTTATGTTTTTCTCCTGTTGTCTCTCTCTTATTCTCCTATCAAGAGTAATACTAAGACAAACTAGCTCATCAAGTGTACCTGGTATATCTACCCTTGCTAGTTCATCTTTTAATGACTCAGAGAGGCCTAAACAGAACTGGTTCCTTAGAGAGAGGTCATTCCAGCCAGTGTCCTTGGACCATTTTTTTAAAATCTGTGATGTAGTCCTCTATTAGTCTTTTGTTTTGTTTAAGGGAGCGCATAGCTGTTTCAGCTGTTAACTGTTTATGTGGGTCAAGTTGTGCCATGGCTTTAAAAAATTCATCTAAAGAATGGATCATTTAATTCAAAGTAAGTGTTAGCCCAGGTGCGCGGCTCTCCTCTGAGATATGATATGGTGGTTAATACTCTAATGCGCTCTGAGGGATAGGTCTTGGATTTTAAAGTAAAGAGTAATAAACAGGTATTTTTAAATTATCTAAACAGAGATCTTTCTCCAGAATTTTTTTCAGGGGGACTAACTTGTGGTTCAGGTTGAACATCAATTTGTCTAATAGAATCTAATTTATCATTTATGTAAGACTTGAGTGAAATATTTTCCTGCTGTAAAGCAGTTAACCCTTTAGTCAAAGATTCAACCCTCTGTGTGAGGGCGTTGACATGGTTAATTCATTCTGCTGGGTCCATTTTCCAGGCTTGGTAATACTGTGAGAGGCTTGAATCCTACAATAGAATGTTGTAGGTTTTAAATTACAATATGAACCACAACTGCAGAAGTAAATATTAAGTTTAAATACATTTGGTAATGTAGTAGAAACCTTGCAATTGGAAATAAGAGTTTAATGGAAGGCAACTGTAGACATGTAATTATTTCACAATGAGCACAAGGTAGCTTAAATTTATTCTTAGGTTTAGAATGTAGCAATTCTTATTTGTTGGCAGATTGTTACCCAGTGGGAAGAGCTTAAAACGGAGCAGGCTTTACACACAATGAGGAAAAAAAAGTTGTAGCTTTATAACATGAACAATTCCTGTGAAAATGATCAGAATCAGCACAAGGTTAGTACAATTTAGAATCTTCAGTAAGACTTGAAACTCCTCTGAGTAATTAGAATTACCAAGCAATGATGGAAGGAAATGCTGGTAATTTATACAGGTGCCTAATTAATGTTAAACCTTGCCTTAAAGGTATAGCATATGCAGTGTAGATTAACCTTGTCTTAAAGGTATAACATGCTATATGGTGGAATAAAGTGAAATCATGACAGAAACATGACAACTTCATATCCACGGATGTTGGTCCGGGAGGTGTGGATGAGACAGTGGTCTCCACACGTGGAGTGCAGGGATACAGGGAAGTCGGCCCAGATCCCCAACCCCCTGGCATGGGGACCCTAGTCACCCTGTTATCTCCCCAGCTGGACACAGAAATTGTGGATCTAATTGACTTTTCCTCTGAGGTGTCAGATGTGGATTACCCAACAGAAGAGCAGGCAACAGGGCAGAGTGTTGTTGGCCTCTGTCCACCCCTAACTGGCACCCCATAAAACAGGAATGACAGCCTCAAGCTGGCAGAGGAACCGAAGGAGCATGCAACAATCCCAGCAGAGGAGCTGGCATTGGGACCGAGAGATGTCAGCCTTTCCCTGCAAGCAATGGGGATTCCTATCCAGTACAAGTGGATGGGACTACAGCCTCCATCTGTATTCTCCAGGGATGCTGGGCAGTTGGCCTAGATTCGCAATAGCATGTTGGAGTGAGCCCAGCCACCCTGTCTTCTCTCTAGCGACTGAAAGGACTCCAGGGAGAAGGGACGCGTCTCCCTAGCAGCGGGTATGTTCTATGAGAGAGGCAGAGGTCGGCCGGGTGAGTGATGCCTGTTTGGGACAATTTGTTTGGGGTACTGTGTGGATACGGGCTTTGGGGGAATGGATCTATGGACTAACTTTGAAGTCAACCCGTCTGGGGTCTCCTCCTGTGTTAGTCTCCTTCCGAAGGGGGAGATATGTGACGTGAGTCACCAAGATCTGAGGGCTTGTTATGGAACATTCTTTGGGCAGGAGGTACATGAGCTTAAGGATACCCAGAGACTGCATGGAAATGTGGAATTGTATATGCTGGACACCCCATGTACTTTCATAACTCTGTCTTATGTCCATGTCACCCTGTATCCATAAATACAGGATGGGTACAGGGTGTGAGTGCCCCTTGTGGGAGCAATTGTGACTCTATAAACCAAGTGGGCATAAAGGACATAATAGTTAAGAGTTGTTTTTATATTTTGCAATAAGAAGTATTTTATTATTATACGTTTACGATCTGATTGTGTCTCAGGAGTCTGTCTGGGTAAACTGATTGCATTCCTGTGTGATTATGTTAACTAGACTGCCCAAAATCAGATTGTCTGAGTAAACTTTCCTCCCCAGTTAATTAACTTGATATGTTAATCTGTTTTACCTGTGAATAGACCATTGTTAGAGGTTTGATGTATTGTTCATATGTTTGCTTTACTGTTTAACCAATTCCCTCTGTAACCTGAAGCTGTGTGACTCTGGAATGTCAGTGTGTATAAATCTGTGTGCTGCTTTTAAATAAAGTGTTAATTTTTGTGTTCAGACAACTGAGTGTTGCCTCAGTTCTGTTCACCTATATAACTTTAGATTGCGGTCAAAGGGAGATACCAGGAGCTATTGCTCTGGATAAAGGGATGTCCAGGACAAGGGAAGTGTTCTGACTGAGGTACTCATTCGGGGTACCATGCGGTCGGTCACATTTGGTGGCAAGAGCTGGGATTGATTTCTTGTCCTGCTGACAGAGAAGGAGCGGCACTGTCACCCGCAGCTATGGAAGTGGGGCAACTATGGTGAATGCAGCAAGTGCTGACCCACCTTGACAAACCTGTTTCTGCACAGGACAAGCTGGGTTGGAGGGATGTGCTGCCTAGCTATCAGTCCCTAAGCAGCACTACAAAGGTGCACCAATGGCAGCCAGTGAAAGATCGCAGCCAAACGATTATAAAATTACACAGCAGAGTGTGGAGAAGGTTGTCAATCTATGGAGCCAACCCATCCGAAGCAGCAGTCTGGGTAACAAACGCCAAGGTGGTGAAGCAGATCACCAGGTATCTGAATATTCACAGCTGAAATGATGGGATCAGATACTTCTAAATGGGAAGTTCTGATATGGGACTTTGAACGGCAAGTCAAAGTTGCCCTTGCTGTTTTAGAAGGGCCAGTTCCAGAGGAGATGTGCCTGGAATGGAGAGCCCTGATTTGGCTAGAGATGTGGGAAGATGTACTGGAGAATTGGTATGGCTGCAGAGGCAAAGTCCTGCCCTCCCCAGAACAGCGTCTCGGGGACCAGGTAAACTTGTGGCTCTGCTTACTGAAAGGACAACCCATAGGTGAGGGGATAGCCGAACTGAAGTGTCTGGTGCAAAGAGAGGTCAGGCTCAAGGATCGATACAGAGCGTTATATTGGTTTGCAGACAGGTGGCAGTCGAGGGCAGAAACGCACTATTCCCCGGAAGGTGATGACTTTGGTGGCCCCGGCTTATTATGGGAAGCATTTGAGGAGAAAGTTGACTTTGGCAGTCCCAAGGGATATCGATTCTGGGACATTCAAAGCAAGAGGCAGGAGCTGTTACAGCCATCGTAAGCACTTGCCTTAGAACCTGACCTGACATGGCTTATCTATCAGGAATGGTACCTTGAGGTGGATTACCTAGAACTGCTGGAAAGTGGTCCTTTACTTACTTCAGAGGCAGCGGATCTAGTGGACTTCATAACCACGGATGTTGGTCTGGGAGGTGTGGATGAGACAGTGGTCTGCACACGTGGAGTGCAGAGATACGGGGAAGTCGGCCCAGATCCCTAACCCCCTGGCATGGGGACCCTAGTCACCCTGTTATCTCCCCAGCTGGGCCCAGAGATTGTGGATCTAATTGACTTTTCCTCTGAGGTGTCAGATGCAGATTACCCAGCAGAAGAGCAGGCAACAGGGAAGAGTGTTGTTGGCCTCTGCCCACCCCAACCCGGCACCCTAGAAAACAGGAATGACAGCCTCACACTGGCAGAGGGACAGGAGGAGCATGCAACAATCCCAGCAGAGGAGCTGGCATTGGGACCGAGAGATGTTGGCCTCTCTCTGCAAGCAATGGCAGATTCCTATTCAGTACAAGTGGATGGGACTACAGTCTCCACCTGTATTCTTCAGGGATGCTGGGCAGTTGGCCCAGATCTGCAACAGCATGTTGGAGTGAGCCCAGCCACACTGTCTTCTGTCTTCAGTGGGTATGTTCTATGAGAGAGGCAGAGTTCGGCCAGGTGAGTGATGCTCTGTTTGGGACAATTTGTTTGGGTTACTGTGCGGATATGGGCTTTGGGGAATGGATCTATGGACTAACTTTGAAGTCAACCCGTCTGGGGTCTCCTCCTGTGTTAGTCTCCTTCAGAAGGAGACTAACACAGGAGGAGACCCCAGATGGGTTGAGCCTGTTATGGAACATTCTTTGGGCAGGAGGTACATGGGCTTAAGGATACCCAGAGACTGCATGGAAAATGTGGAATTGTATATGCTGGACACCCCATGTACTTTCATAACTCTGTCTTATGTCCATGTCACCCTGTATCCATAAATACAGGATGGGTACAGGGTGTGAGTGCCCCTTGTGGGAGCAATTGTGACTCTATAAACCAAGTGGGCATAAAGGACTTAATAGTTAAGAGTTATTTTTATATTTTGCAATAAGATGTATTTTATTATTAAACGTTTACGATCTGATTGTGTCTCAGGAGTCTGTCTGGGTAAACTGATTGCATTCCTGTGTGATTATGTTAAACTAGACTGCCCAAAATCAGATTGTCTGAGTAAACTTTCCTCCCCAGTTAATTAACTTGATATGTTAATCTGTTTTACCTGTGAATAGACAATTGTTAGAGGTTTGATGTATTGTTCATATGTTTGCTTTACTGTTTAACCAATTCCCTCTGTAACCTGAAGCTCTGTGACTCTGGAATGCCAGGGTGTATAAATCTGTGTGCTGCTTTTAAATAAAGTGATAATTTTTGTGTTCAGACAACTGAGTGTTGCCTCAGTTCTGTTCACCTATATAACTTTAGACTGAGGTCAAAGGAAGATACCAGGAGCTATTGCTCTGGATAAAAGGATGTCCAGGACAAGGGAAGTGTTCTGACGGAGGTACTCATTTGGGGTACCAGGCGGTCCGTCACATGGCATACTTATTATTTCTATAGTAATTAATTATATATATACTAGTCCTAAAGCCCGTTCACACGGGACATTTTTTGCAGTACAGTGGTCCCACCCCTTGCGTTCTCTCCCTCCCACTCTCTTTTGCTTTCTCTCTCTCCCCCCTCTCTTTTGCGCGCTCTCTCCCCCTCTCTTTTAAGCTCTCTCTCCCCCCTCTCTTTTGCGCTCTCTCTTTCCCCCTCTATTTTGCACTCTCTCCCCCCCTCTTGCGCTCTCTCTCTCCCTCTCTATATCCCCTCTCTTTCTATCTCCCCTCTCTCTTTCTCTCTCTCTCCCCTCTCTCTCCATCTCCCCTCTCTCCATCTCCCCTCTCTCTTTCTCTCTCTCCCTCTCTCTCTCTCTATCTGACCTCTCTCTCTCTCTCTCTCCCCTCTTTCTATCTCCCCTCTCTCTCTCTTCCCCTCTCTCTCTCTTCTCTCCTCTCTCTCTCTATCACTCTCTCTCCTCTCTCTCTATCACTCTCTCTCCTCTCTCTCTATCTCCCCCTCTGTCTCTCTCCCCCTCTCTCTTTCTCCCCTCTCTCTCTCCCCCTCTTTCTCTTCCCTCTCTCTCTGTCCATCCACATCTCCCCTCTTTCTCTCTCTCCCCCCTCTCTCTCTCTCTCTCTCTCCTCTCTCTATCTCCCCCCTCTCTCTCTCTCTACCCCTCTCTCTCCCTTCTCTCTCTCCCCTCTCTCTCTCCCCCTCTCTCTTTCTCTCTCTCTCCACATCTCCCCTCTCTCTCTCCTCTCTATCTCCCTCCTCTCTCTCT
This sequence comes from Bombina bombina, assembly GCF_027579735.1. Classification (NCBI taxonomy): domain Eukaryota; kingdom Metazoa; phylum Chordata; class Amphibia; order Anura; family Bombinatoridae; genus Bombina; species Bombina bombina. The sequence goes on from NC_069509.1 coordinate 767,882, forward strand.
CTCTATCTCCCCCTCTCTCTTTCTCTCTCTCTCCCTCTTTCACTCCCCTCTCTCTCTCCACATCTCCCCTCTTTCTCTCTCCCCCCTCTCTCTCTCTCCCCCTCTCTTTCTCCCCTCTTGATCTCTCTCTCCTCTCTCTCCCCTCTTGAACTCTATCTCCTCTCTCTACCCTCTCTTCCCTCTTTTGAGCTGTTTGAGCTCTCTCCACGGCCGTTCACAACCCTGCCCCTTCACGCTAGGCTCCGCCCCTTCACTGGGCTTACCGCTAGGCTCCTCCCCTTCACGGGCCTTACCGCTAGGTCACGCCCCTCCATGTTCGGACGCACCCCGTGCATGCTCGGCCACGCCCACTTCTGCTTGCGGCGGTCGGCAGATCAGGTAGGGATTTAAGGCCAGGTGTGTTTGTCCTCGTGCTGTCTCTACTGCGCATGACAGCTTCGGACAAACACACTTGGCTTTTTATAGTATAGGATATATATATATATATATATATATATATATATATTTATGGATTTTCATTCCACTATAATATAAATATACCCCACATTATTTACATCTTTATATATCATGCATAACTGCCATAGCATTCTGTACTAGCACATGTCTCAAAAATGTTTAAAATATGGGCTCAAATGTAAGATACATTTACATGCTAACTTATAGTATCTGTACTTATTTAGAAACCTCATCGTCACACCAGGTTCTTCCATGTAAGGCTTATTAGATTCCTGGAAAACAACGAAAAACTTATTTATTTTGAAATAAGTCAAAATATTCCAAATTCACCACAGATACTTATCCAATATAATATATTACCAAAGGCAATCTCATATGTTGGTACTCTTTTGCAAAGCCCTGGTATATTAAATATTTCTGCAGATTTCAGACTATTTGTACTTTAAAATGAATTTCAAAGTTACAATATGTAACGTATGTTTCTGCTAGCCAGCATAATGTGTATAAGGTCTTCAAAGGAATCCTCCCCTGTATACCATACAAGTGTTAATTACTTCATCCTGAGCTCTCTGTCATGCTGTAGACATTCAGGCTGCGTGCAGGGGGATGTGTCATTTTATTACACATCTTAGGCAGGAAGTCCATATATGGGCACACAAACCAGATAATTCCATATGCTAAAATTACTTTGAAGTTGCCCATTAGTTTTATCTATACTAAGGTCTACTCCTTTGTTCTCTCCTGTGTAACCAGGTAAAGGGGGTTGTGTTACCCCAGTTGAGACCATTTAATAGAGAGAACTGTAACTTACAATAATAAAACTGATGCAAACAGCTTCATTTATAAATTAATTATTTGGTCTTATTATATATATATATATATATATATATGTATGTGTGTGTGTGTGTGTGTGTGTAGATAAATATATATATATATTATTTACTAACACTCACACATATCCTGACATAAATCCCCCTTCCAATTTTAATATATGAAGGACACATGTATTTGTTTTGGCTTAAAGTCAGTGGTAATTGGTAAGTGTACTGACAGTATGCATCATAGACAGTCTTATTATGAAGAGAGTCCGTTATTTTTCAATCCTCACATTTATACTCGGTAGCTAGGCATTTTTAAACTACAATACTTTTTTAGTGCATTTGGGATATGACACGTCATTCTCCCTCTATTACTTGTAGTTGGGATCTAGAATGGCACGCTCGCAACTGATTAATATGGACCCATTTATCCATAAAAGTATCATTTTTAGGGATCCTTATTTTATAGGCGACTGGAGATATTTTGTCAGTAATGACAAAAGGACCCTTCCATGACAGGAGAAACTTCTTCTCCTTAACCTGATTTCTTCCAAAGTTATTAAGATAAACTTCATCATTAATTTCATATTCCTTTTTGGAAGTTTTAAGATCATAATAGTTTTTTGCGTCAGTTGTGGCTTTCTCTATGTTCCTTTGAGCAAATGCAAAAGCATATTGCAGATGCTTCCTTAAGTTTTCCACATATTGATGTGTAGTAGCAGCATTTATTAACTTCTGTTTTTGAAAGAAACAAAATATATAAAGCATCTATAGATATTCAATGGCAGGCTGACTTGGTATCAATGATTGAACTTGCTAAATATAATGATGGTATCAAGTATATTCTCACCGTTATAGACTGTTTTTCTAAATATGCTTGGGTTGTATGTTTGTCTAATAAAAACAGCTCATCCGTCGCAAAGAGATTTCAAGAAATGTTTCAGGGTGGTTGTGTACCTTTTAAAGGTTCAGACTGACAAAGGCAAAGAATTTTTAAATGTAACTGTCCAAAAATTATTTTAAAAAATATAAAATTCAACATTTTGTAGCAAACAATGTTGATAAGCAACCATTTGCGAACGCTTTAATCGTACATTAAAAACTAAAATGTGGAGGTATTTTACATACCACAATACCTACAGATATATAAATGTGTTAAACGCTCTTATTGTTAGCTACAACAACACATACCACAATACCTACAGATATATAGATGTGTTAAATGCTCTTATTGTTAGCTATAACAACACATACCACAATACCTACGGATATATAGATGTTATACGCTCTTATTGTTAGCTACAACAACACATACCACAATACCTACAGATATATAGATGTGTTATACGCTCTTATTGTTAGCTACAACAACACATACCACAATACCTACAGATATATAGATGTGTTATATGCTCTTATTGTTAGCTAAAACAACACATACCACAATACCTACAGATATTAGGGGAATCAGAATTCAAGACCCCAGATAAATGGAGAGATGACATAAGAAACAAATCCACATTTGCACCAAAAAATTACAATAACCCTCAAATAGAAATGTTCAGAGACTGTGTATGTCGTGATATTACATCACTTAAATTAGCCCCAAAAAAATACAACTTGACATTTGAAGAACAACAGGCAATACACAAGATGACACAATGGGATGAAGTAGTCATTCGTGGATCTGACAAAGGTGGCAATATAGTCATCTGGCCTTTAGACCTTTACCTGAAATAAGCTAATAAACAACTAAAGGATAAGTCCTGTTACACAAGATTGCTACATAATCCCATGGAAGGTTATTTAAAAATCTACTCTAACATGGTTAACAAGGCCTTTAAAGAAGGAGTCATCACAACCAAGGAACATAAATATTTAAAAGTGGATAAACCAAAGATTGACACTTTTTACATGATACCGAAGATACACAAAAATGCAAAAAACCCACCAGGTAGGCCCATAGTGTCAGACATTGAGAGCTTAACAGAGAAAGCCAGCACATACATTGATTTAAGACTTAGGCAATATGTAGAACAACTGCCATCTTATGTGCAAGACACAATGCAGGTTCTGCAAAGACTAGAAAATCTAACTCTAAATGACTCCACTTGGATAGTTACTACTGATGTAGAATCCCTTTATACTTCGATAAACCATCAACAAGCCACAAGATACTTTTTAGAAAGGTACTCAGAAGAAAATAGGGAACATGACAACTTCATTCTAAAATTGTTAGATTTTGTACTGACCTACAATTTCTTTACATTTGATGGTCAATTCTATCTGCAAACCAGAGGCACAGCCATGGGCACCACCTGTGCACCCACCTATGCCAATCTATTTCTAGGCTGGTGGGAGAAAGAATTTGTATTCACAGAAAGCAATCAAAGGTACACTGATTGTATCCCCTTGTGGATACGTTTCATAGATGACATCCTCTTTATCTGGGAAGGCACACACAGTGATCTATTAAATTTCCTAAAACATCTAAATCAAAATGATCTGAACATCAAATTAACACATGAAGAAAGTCTTACAAAAATAAACTTTTTGGATATAACAATTAATAAGAAAAGTGATGGTAATGTGACTACTGACCTGTATAGGAAACCTACAGCTGCAAACAGCTTGCTACATAGTACAAGTGCACATGCTCCAAGTACAATGAAAAGCCTACCGACAGGAGAGTTTTTAAGGCTACGCAGAAACTGCTCAGATGAGCAAGTATTTAACAACAGGGCAAAATAATTGGAGGAGAGACTATGGAGAAGAGGGTACAGCAAAAGAAGTACCAAAAAAGCCAAATATACAGCTTTACACACTCAAAGACATGACCTCCTTTTCAAAAAATACAAGAACAACTCGAATATACCTAGGCTGATAATGACATACAACAGCCAAACACCACAAATTCTGAATATCATACAGAAACACTGGAACATCTTAATGATGGATCCGACAATAAAAACCACCCTAGGAGATAGGCCCTCAGTTGGATATAGAAGGACGAAAAATGTAAAAGACCTTGTAACAAGTAGTCACTTCCAAAAGAAGAAAACCATAACAGCATTCAAACCAGGAGCACGTAAATGTGGCAAATGTAGCACATGCAAATACATGCGCAGCACTGATACTATCACAGATAGGTTCGGCAAGAAACACAACATCAAAAGATACATAGGTTGTAATACAGAGAGTGTAATCTACGTATTATACTGTACATGCAATTTGTACTATGTAGGAATGACCTCGAGGAAACTGCATCTGAGACTAATGGAACATTTAAGGAATATTAAAAACGCAGCGAAAGATAAGGAAGAAATGAAATCCATAACTAGTGTAGCTGCACATTTCTTAAAATTCCACAATTCGAATCAAAATGACCTATAATGCTGGGGTATAGAAAAAGTGAGTTTAGGAATGAGAGGAGGAAACTTCTTTATTAAAAGCCGAAAGCCGGTGGATTTATCTATTGAACACAGTTCAACCACATGGGCTAAATGAACAGAATAACTATTATATTTTTCTGTAAACAATATATGTTTAACAACATAGAGTGATATAGAAACTCTGTATATACTAGTAGGGGTACAATCCACTTGACTGAAGAATTATTACAAATATATCATAATGTGAAATCTGAACACATGACATAAAAAATAATATAAAAAAATAATAAAAAAATAAAAAAACAATGAACGACAGTACGAAGAAGACATTAAATTTGTCATTTTAATATAACAATTAACTTTCACCCTTTTCCATAATTTCACTCACACAGATTGCAGAAGCACAAAATGTATTCAAAGTCACATGTTCACCATATTGCTGTAGGATTTCACCAAAAACACCACATTCATATTAAAGCATAACTTCAAATACACACTTAAACAGCACAGATAGATTGTTAGCCTAAATATAAAACTGCCACATTTGTAATAGCAATAATAATCAGATTAAAGTAAGAATATGATCATCACAAACATAAATCACATTGAACACATAAATTCTGTTTAAAAAACTATGGAAGTCACATACAGGAGTAATTGGGATTTTTATGTGTCACTAATACACCCCCAGCGATCCAATGATCATTCACATTTAGATTTAAATATCACGTTTACATACACATATTGGTACGTAGAGTATCTATCAAATACATCACAACAGTGTACTTTAATGTCTGACTGGTGACTTTTCAATACAATATAATAAAGGTTGCCAAGTATGTTAAGAACATAAAGCCAGATAAACAAAAAAATATTTTTAGTCATAAGAAAATACCCTTTGAAACAACTTGACTAGTATTAACACGTTAAGCACTATCAAACATGAACTCAGATGATCAGTCAAAAAAAACCTAGAGAAATTTGTGAGAATATTCATTCAATATAGTGACAGCTCGCGAAACCCCAGCATTATACAGAAACCACCAATAGTATCAACTGATTGGAACCCAAGCTGTCAATCTACAAATTTTGTCCAATCGCTAAATAAACTAAAAAAGGAGGAAGGCGGGACTTCCGGTTTAACCGGTATATACCCCCAAACAAACGGCGGCTCGCCGCCTTTGACAAAGCCCGGAGGGGCGAAACTAGTCAGGAGTCTATGTGAGCGTTTGGGCGCTCTACTTTTAACTGCCTAGCACTATATGTTAATCTAGACACCAAGATCAGAATAGCTATACTTAGTTAATTTGTGGAACAGTCTGGGTTGTGCCAGACTTAGCCAGAGTTAATGTTATAGTAACATAGGTATTCACCAATATATCTACTCTTTGACAGTGCCAGAGACAAAAGAATATTTGCGGTACTAAAGCGCTTACAAAATGCAATTATAATTAAAAACATATCAACAGAGATACTAGTAACAGGCTCTGTGAAAAGCGGAAACGGAGCCAAACATAACTTTGATACAAAGTGGCAACACAGAGATAATGTTTCCTTTGAATCAAGACACTGCCTAACTGGGGGTTATATGGCTGCAACGCATACAGAGTCAAATACAATTTATATTGATACAGGCAACACAGAGATTATGTTGTCTTAAACCAAGATACATTTAAGTTGTATGTCTGTAGCGCACACATAGCAGAATTGAAATTGTGACTCATTTGGGAAACATAGAGAAGGTGTTGTCTCCAAGCAAAATATATTGTAATTTTGAGTTACAAGTATCACTAATACAATAGTATTTGTAGCGCACTTTGGTTCTCAGGCAGCCCTCATGTATATATGAACTGGAGGGACACAGAGATTATACTGTACAAACAGAATTACGCTGACAACAGTTAAAGACTTTACATAATACCAGAGTTGCGTTTGAACCAAATCTCCTTTAATCTTAACGTTCATTCACACTATAAACCGTGACACTATACAGTCACACAGAGGCAACTCTAGAATACTATACAATATAGCTCTTTAACGAATACAAACGTTTTATTCAACAAGAGAGGACAGGTTGTCCAAACAAGATTGAACAGCAGCTACCAGTTGTTAAAAGCATGTAGGGATAAGAGGAATTATTCCTGGCTCACATTACATATACTAAGATTAACAGGGTATCCTTATATTCTTACAGAGTGTGTATGTTATAGATTGATTAAACATACACAGCATTTTGGGACCCACTATTCCAAGTATAGCTCAGTAAATATAGCCAATTTTTGGGGGGGCTCATATTCATTCACTATAGGCCACGTATATTACAGTCCTCCACTGAGTGAATATATATTGTCTGATTACATGATAGTGCTAGTGTCGATTTTAATTTGTGTGTTACCCTTATTTTAAGAGCAATTCATAATAAAAGTTATATTTTATTTTCTACCCCGTCTGGAAAAAACGCCTCATAGTCTAGGCTAAGAGTGCTTACAAGTGCATACTTACAGGAGATATCCACATCTTTGTGAGAGTCTTCTTAGTTTTTGTGAATATTATTGTTTATGCATCTAGCACCATTCCCTATATAATAAAAGTTTCATAAACTAATAAACATTAAGTTTGGAATGATATAATTACAGGGAAACAGCCCTTGTGGTGCCTTTGTTCGTGTGTTGTAACAAAGATATATAGATGTGTTATACACTCTTATTGTTAGCTACAACAACACATACCACAATACCTACAGATATATAGATGTGTTATACGCTCTTATTGTTAGCTACAACAACACATAGCACAATACCTACAGATATATAGATGTGTTAAACGCTCTTATTTTTAGCTACAACACATACCACAATACCTACAGATATATAGATGTTATACGCTCTTATTGTTAGCTACAACAACACATAGCACAATACCTACAGATATATAGATTTGTTAAACGCTCTTATTGTTAGCTAGAACAACACATAGCACAATACCTACAAATATATAGATGTTATACTCTCTTATTGTTAGCTACAACATCACATACCACAATACCTACAGATATATAGATGTTATACGCTCTTATTGTTAGCTACAACAACACATAGCACAATACCTACAGATATATAGATGTTATACGCTCTTATTGTTAGCTACAACAACACATACCACAATACCTACAGATATATAGATGTGTTATATGCTCTTATTGTTAGCTACAACAACACATACCACAATACCTACAGATATATAGATGTGTTATACGCTCTTATTGTTAGCTACAACATTACATACCACAATACCTACAGATATATAGATGTGTTATATGATCTTATTGTTAGCTACAACAACACATAGCACAATACCTACAGATATATAGATGTTATACACTCTTATTGTTAGCTACAACAACACATACCACAATACCTACAGATATATAGATGTGTTATATGCTCTTATTGTTAGCTACAACAACACATACCACAATACCTACAGATATATAGATGAGTTATACGCTCTTATTGTTAGCTACAACATTACATACCACAATACCTACAGATATATAGATGTGTTATATGATCTTATTGTTAGCTACAACAACACATAGCACAATACCTACAGATATATAGATGTTATACACTCTTATTGTTAGCTACAACAACACATAGCACAATACCTACAGATATATAGATGTGTTATAAACTCTTACTGTTAGCTCCAACACATAGCACAATACCTACATATATATAGATGTTATACACTCTTATTGTTAGCTACAACAACACATAGCACAATACCTACAGATATATAGATGTGTTATACACTCTTATTGTTAGCTACAACATCACATACCACAATACCTACAGATAAATAGATGTTATACGCTCTTATTGTTAGCTACAACAACACATAGCACAATACCTACAGATATATAGATGTTATACGCTCTTATTGTTAGCTACAACAACACATAGCACAATACCTACAGATATATAGATGTTATATGCTCCTTTTGTTAGCTACAACAACACATAGCACAATACCTACAGATATATAGATGTTATATGCTCTTATTGTTAGCTACAACAACACATATCACAATACCTACAGATATATAGATGTGTTATACGCTCTTATTGTTAGCTACAACAACACATAGCACAATACCTACAGATATATAGATGTGTTATACACTCTTATTGTTAGCTACAACAGCACATAGCACAATACCTACAGATATATAGATGTTATACGCTCTTATTGTTAGCTACAACAACACATACCACAATACCTACAGATATATAGATGTTATACGCTCTGATTGTTAGCTACAACAACACATTGTCAGGGTACAGGTAAATGACATATATGTATATATACTAATATATACATATGTAAATAATATAAAAAGGATGTGTGTATATATGAGGCCGTATATTTTATCAGATGTGCTGTAGAATCGCAATTCTGATGTAAAGGATTGATTTAAAACCATAGTCAGTCCTCCCCCCACTTCTTTCAATTACACAGGACACTCATAGAAGTCATTTCAAAAGAGACATTTCTAGCTAGGGTGTGAAAATGAAGTCCATATCAGATTGTAACTGAAATTTTCTTCTGGCACTAAAGAATTTGGCCATCAACCCCTTTTAAAACTTTAAAATACAACATTTGCTCCTTAATTGGAAGTGCAAACTTCAGAACACTCTTTACCCCATACAGTGAGTGAAGACGAAGTGTCTGGGATATGTCTTTGAGGCCTAATGAGATGGAAATTAGCATGCTGGAATCTCAAAGGTACATGCCCATATATACATGTGACAGACCCCTCTGTCAACCTCCCTACGGATTATGGATTCAGGCATTATGTTAAGTCACCCTGTGCCCATTATAGGTACAGGGTGCAAATCCAACAGTACTAGAGGGGTTAACTTCAGTTTTGAGTAACTGTTAGTTTTGAGTAACTGTATTGTCTAAGACAGTTGTTGTTGCACCAGTTTTAAGCAGTGGCTAGAAGCAAAATAAATAGCTGATTTAGACTTAAACTTGGACTGAATTATTTAGACAACATTTTTAAGATGAGGATGTCTCTACCTAACTAAAAGATATTGCGGATCCTACTGCCTTTCCGCTACAATTGGTGGCAAGCGACGGGTTAGTCCTCATAGCCCAGAAGAGCAACTACACATCCGGACCTAATGGGAATACAATATGAAAGGCTGAAAAGAGACACCCTTAAAGACCTGCTAGAACAATGGGGCAGACAAGCCAGTAACCTCAGGAAGAGGGAGATTATTACAATACTGACCGAGATGGACGGAGTACCAGGGCCCGAAGGAACCAATGAGCCCAGCATATTAGACAGAACTCCCGAAGAAGCAAGCTTTGACCAGGCGGACTGGCACATTATGGCCCCAACCCGATTGCCGAAATTATCGACCGGGTCATAGCAGCTGTGGCCAACCTACTTTGCCAAAGCAGCGCTGCAGCAGCCCAAGTCACAGCAACCCCAGTGGAAAAGAGAAAGGTACATTTTGCAGCTTTTACAAACTTCATGGAAACAGAAGGAGAGATTGATGGGTACCTTGCGGATTTTGAGAGGCAATGTGCACTACACAAGGTACCCGCAGAGGACTGGGTCACGATATTATCCGGAAAATTATCCGGCCGGGCCAGCGAGGCTTTTCGGGCCATTCCAGATGAGGAAGTCAGGGATTATAATGCTGTAAAAGAGGCTCTGCTCTCCAGGTATGCGATTACACCGGAGGCATACAGGAGGCAGTTCAGAGACACTGTTAAATTAGCTGGAGATTCCTACATTGAGTGGGCATGTAAGGTGCACCGCACAGCAGCTCACTGAATGGCGGGGTGCCAAGCCGTATCCGGGGAAGAGGTGCTGCAGCTATTCCTGTTGGAACATTGCTTCGACAAGTTATCAGCAAGAGTTAGAGAGTGGTTTCGGGACCGTAAACCCTCCACCCTGCATGAAGCTGCTCGCCTAGCAGATGAGTATACGGATTCCCGCAAACTGGACACTGCTACCACTAAGATCCCTGCCAGAGTGGAGTACAGACCCACAGTCACCCCAGCAGCTACCAGTTACCAACCCCCGGTGCACCGCTCTACCACACCACCTTCAGCCACGAACTATCCTCAGACAGCCCGGTTCAACTCACAGGATTACTCACAGCCTATTCGGTGCTTTGGATGTAAGCAACTAGGGCACAAAAGACCAGAGTGTCCCCTAAACACAGAGAACCATGCATAGTCCTGGAGAAGACCCGCCGGCGGAAACCCACGTAACCCTCAGCCTGCTGCCCAGTGCCCACTGCGTAGAGGAGGAAGAATGCTGGGGCATCCTACATGAAGCAAACCCCGTGCAAGCTGCCCACCGGGATAACCAGCAACAACACCGGCAACTGGTTAAAGTGAATGGGAAGGAGGTCAGTGGTCTACGGGATACTGGTGCTACCATGACCTTACTCCAAAAGAACTTGGTGTCTGAGAACCAGCACACCAGAGACACTGTGGCTGTGAGGGTAGCAGGGGGTGCTGTGTTCCGCCTACCTGTTGCCCGGGTACATTTGAATTGGGGAGTGGGCTCTAGACATGTGAATGTGGGGGTCATGAAGGACTTACCAGCTGATGTTCTTCTTGGAAATAACTTAGCCCCCCTTGTTTCTGCCTATGCTCCCATGTGTCCTGCCGATGTTAACCCTGTGACTACCCGTTCCGCAGAGATTGACCCACCTGCTGCTGAGCCCCAGGATGCTGAGCTCAGTAAATCTCTGTCCGCTATTGATACGTGGAAGTCCCGTTACAATGCGCTGATGAAGGAGAAGAGGAGCGCAGAGGAAAAAGCGCGTTTAGAACGGGAATCTCTGCTAGACCAGCTGCACCGACAGTCCGCAGAAATCACCAGCTTCAGAGTGGAACATGAAACATTAAAGACAAACTTGGTGACTCTGGAGGAGAAGCTGACACTGGCTCATAGTGAGGTGCAGCAACTCAAGGGCACCCTACGTCAGTATGAAGGGCTTGTGGATACCTATAAAGAGCAGGTACAAAAAACTTGTAAAGAAGCCGATGAGATTTGTCTCCAACTGGAAAGAAGCGTCTCTGAAAACAAAAACTTGAAGGAATGTTTAGCCCTGGTCTGGGCACTGAAGAAGTTGAACCCTTATTTATATGGACAGGAATTCTCTCTCATAACGGGAATGCAGATGGATTGTCCCGGCAAACTGACATTCCCACCACCTCCTAGTCCGGTCATCCCCAAGTTGACCCGCCAAAGGGTCAAGCCGGGTCTGCCGGAGTGTCCCACCAGGAGGGGACCATGTGACAGACCCCTCTGTCAACCTCCCTACGGATTATGGATTCAGGCATTATGTTAAGTCACCCTGTGCCCATTATAGGTACAGGGTGCAAATCCAACATTTCTGGAGGGGTTAACTTCAGTTTTGAGTAACTGTTAGTTTTGAGTAACTGTATTGTCTAAGACAGTTGTTGTTAGCGGTTGTTGTTGTTGCACCAGTTTTAAGCAGTGGCTAGAAGCAAAATAAATAGCTGATTTAGACTTAAACTTGGATTTAATTATTTAGACAACATTTTTAAGATGAGGATGTCTCTGCCTAACTAAAAGATATTGCGGATCCTACTGCCTCTCCGCTACAGTGAGTGAAGACAAAGTGTCTGGGATATGTCTTTGAGGCCTAATGAGATGGAAATTAGCATGCTGGAATCTCAAAGGTACATGCCCATATATATATATTAAATATGCCTCAGATTGTATTACATATACCTATGGACATGGGAAATACAATTCAGAATTATAATAGATTAAATAACAATTTGAATAATCCCATGTTTGAAATATATATATAACATGTTTTCTGTTTTTCCAGATGGAGCTAAATACAGGATTGCATACATGGGATGAACTAAGTCATATCATATGATTATGCACTAAATGTTTATAAAATTTTAAATACATCTCTTGAAATATAGCGAGATGGATATATGGAAGTCACTTTGATGTGATATGACTATAAAATATTGATGTTTGATATCAAATTGTAAATTTTCTGTTTTGCTAAATGAAATATAAATGCTAACAAGAGAAATGTTTTAATGCAATAATTTAAAGTATGTTAAATAGGCATTATATAGGGAGATTTTGGGATTAACAGTATAATTCTTTTGATATAAAATAATATTAAAAACATAAAGTATCTAGTATTGGAATAATCAGAAAATTGGCATGAGGCTATCCTGTCTGGAATTTGGATTGTAAGTAATTAATGTAAGAAATTATGGCAGTTATTACATATTTTAAAAAAATATTTTCTTTCACTGTCTAGAAATGGTTAAATGAATCTGTCTTGTCTGCTGCCCCCGATGGCCAGAATCCAGTATTGCAGCCAGGAGATTGGCTGTTAAGGGATGCATTTTCCCTAGCAACCATATATCCCAGGTTGTCCAATCAGAAGGGACAAGGTTTCCGAAGGGCCTCCCATATTCTCACCTGTGATGGAAACACATATAAGCTTAATGCAAGATAGGAGAAGGACAGATGCTGCTAAGCTGACTTGTAACTGGTTACTGGACATGTGAAAGACCATTACTATAGCAAAGCTGGCCTGCCTTTTCTCATTAATTGCAAAATATACTTATTCATATTCTGAGGTGAGATTATTCCTGTTGAGAAACATTGGAAACTGGATATCAATTTGTTTATTTGGTAAAGTATACAAAGGTTATTGGTAAAACCATATTTAAATTATAATTAGAGGATTTAAAGGAGCAAAGTATTTTAAACTGTGTTTCATAGTCTTGAATAGCTTTTAGTTTGTCTTTCTGTATGCAAAACATTTAAAACAAACATTCATTTTTGATGTATGTAGCAGGCTTAAAGAAATAAATTGTGTTTTAAAACTGGTATCCATAGTCCTGTATAGTGTCAAATTTGTATCTTTAATGCTAAACTATTTTTCTGTGCAAATATAGAGTTATAATTCAGAGTTTGGCTATTGGCACAAATAATATATACAATTTCTGCTGTTTTAATAGAAATATATATTGTCCTATTGTTTACTAAGCACTGTTAAAAAATTGTATCAGTCTAATTATTCAGTGGTTTATACTTTAATCTCATTGTGTTAATTGAATGAAAGGCTATTGTAAGGCTAATTTTAAGGGTAGACTTTTATGAATTTTGCATAGAATATTTTAATAGTTTTTAAACGTGAATAGTATTGACTCATATTCTGGTTCCTACACAATATATTTCAATGTGTTCATAGATATTAACTAATAATAAAGAATTCAGGTATTTATATTAATTTTATTTTCTTAGCATATGCATATTTGATTGTAGGTTTTGTTTAAAGAAAGATTGTTAAATATATTAAGTTGTAACCCTGCCATATACTCAGATATTATTTGGAGAGTACTGCTAAGATTCTTATAAATATACTGACATAATATATGGAGGCACTTGCATGATATATTATTAATATTTATGATATTGATATAATATATTTTTCATATTTCAAAATATAATTTATGCTTACCTGATAAATTCATTTCTCCTGTAGTGTAGTCAGTCCATGGGTCATCCATTACTTATGGGATTATATCTCCTCCCTAACAGGAAGTGCAAGAGGATCACCCAAGCAGAGCTGCTATATAGCTCCTCCCCTCTACATCATATCCAGTCATTCGACCGAAACCATACGAGAAAGGAGAAACTATAGGGTGCAGTGGTGACTGGAGTTTAATTAAAATTTAGACCTGCCGTAAAAAACAGGGCGGGCCGTGGACT